>NC_072483.1:41720000-41945000 GCF_027574615.1 Eptesicus fuscus
ATTATATTACAAAGGGAGTAAAACTGTAGGTAGAGATATCACTTAGTAGATTATATACTGCCCAAATAATAAGGTGTGAGCAGAGGAATAGAGTTAGGACACTAGAATTGGAGAATTTAGTAACACAATGGATGTTGTTGGTACAAATTTGAAGTTACAGAGTTAAAATTTGTCTTATACTTGGTTTATTTCTTTTTAGGCTTATTTTTCACTTTATAAGTGTTATATAATACAATTTAAACTCTGCTTAATCAGGCACATAAAAGCAAAATAGTGAAAGCAAACAAAAGAGTGAAGGCATCATTGTCCATGTGTCCTTGGTATGGATTCCTGCTCTTCTCACAAACTCCTAGCTCAGGCTCTCAGACACACTGGCTCAGTGAGTAAGCCAGTGTCAATCAAAGTGTTAAACATCTGAAAAGATAAAATTCATTTTTTATTTTTAATATAAATAGAAGCTATAATATTTTCTCCCTTTAGCTGCACACCTGTGAGTGTGCACCCCACTCTGGAAAAGATTGACAAAGATGATATTGCCGGTCAGTGAACTGACTGTGATAGAAAAGAGATTTCAACTTTGACCAAGTTGATTTTGAAATGCATGTGGGACATCTACATAATAACCAATTGGTAGTTGTATATTCAGGTTTAGAAAACAATAGAAAGATTTGAAGTTATCAGTATCTTATTGGTTATTCATACCTAGGAAAAAATCAAATCATCAATAAAATAGTTTTTGTAGAAGAAGATCATGGATGGAACCCTTTTTAAAAATATTTTTTATATATTAAATTGATTGGGGTAATATTGGTCACCATAAATATATAGATTTAAAGTGTGGATTTCTATGTTACAAAATCTATATATCATACCATGTGCTCTCCACCAAAAGTGAAATCTTCTCCTGTCATCATAGCTTAGGACCCCTTCTCTGCCCTACTCTCTGCCTTCTGCCAATCACCACACTGCTGTTTGTGTTTATGAGTTTCAGTTTTATATTCCACATATAGGTGAAACTGTATAGTTCTTAGCTTCTTCTGACTGACTTATTTCACTTAGCACAATGTTCTCAAGATCCATCCATGTTGTTGCAATTGGCGCTATTTCCTGAAAAAAAACCACGAAAAATTATAATCCAAGTAAGAAGTTCCCAGGAAAGAGTTTGAGAATAAGAATAGCTAACATGTATGTAGCATTTACTACATACCTGGCACTGTTACTAGTGCCTGTGGATGTGATATTCCAGTCTTCACAACAATTCCCAGCGGTAGATACTGTTATTATCCTCTCCATTTTGCACAGAAATTTTCAGTGGTACCCTCGAATTTACATAGCAACTGGAGGTGTTACAATTTGAACTCAGGCAACCTGTCTCCAGAGTTAGAATATTTAACCATTATTTTATCTAACTAGAATGAAAACAAGAGGGAAATGATGTCACCTAAACCAATGTTTTGAAAGATTTCCATAACAAGATAATGGCAATAGTGGCAACTGCTTAGGAAATCATGTAGGATAAGGTTTTGCATCCATTGGATTTAAATACAAACAAAGCCTCGCTGTTGAGGACAGTTTGAGACAGTGGGGATGTGGAATAGGGTCAAGAAGTAAGGAGATGAGTTTTATGGAAAGAGGCATGGTTAGGAAGAGAGGCTGTGAAAACACTGGCAAATAGTCTTTCCAGAAATTGAACTTTCAAATGAATGAGAAATGGGATGGATGTTAGAAGAAAAATAAAGGCCCAAATCACTAAGGCATACAGAGGCTGGAACTAACTAACCTTGCCTGCAGATTTACCAGTATTGAGCCTATTTTCTATTTACAGATGCGCTAAGAATATGCCAGTTTCCTAGGCACAGTTTTCTACTTTGTTCAGTAAAACGTCTGGGAACATTATTGAAGGAGCACACCAAAAAATGTCCTCCAGTTCACTACTACTAATACAAAAAATGTCTTGGTAGATCTAAGCCTTTTCATGTGTAGGCAGTATGAGAGCCAAATCATCACTATTATTGACAGATGATACCACCAAATCAATAATAAAACAAAAAATTCATACCACAGAGAAACTATTTAGTTTGAGATTAACAATTAAACAGTTCACTTTCCAAGTTGAGTTACAAAAAGAATAAAACATTTATTTAAACAAATATTATCTAGTTCTAGAGTTCTTAAAAATACATGAAAGTAAACAAACATTTTTGTTAGCCATAAAGAAAATAAAAAGAATTGGGAAATAGTATCATAGAGAATAGGGCAAGAGTTCTGAAAATGCCTTTATGGGACAAGTGTCCCCAGAAATCTTTCATAAAGAAAAAGAAAAAACAATGTGATGGCATAAGAGAAAAAATGATAGAAAAAAGAATGTGTTGAGTATAATGGTTCCAATGAAATAAGTTTAAATATATATAAATATTTTTGTGTGTATGTTTATATGTACACATATTTAATGCCAATAAAATATTAAAAATACCATTAGAAGAGAAAATTTTAATATGTAAATATTTCAATAGTATAACGTAGTACATAGTCAAATACTCAATAAAAGTAAGTATTATTATTTCTATAAGATACAATTCATAGTTTTATATGTTTAAAAATTAAAATCATAAATTTAAGAACACAAGACTTAAAAGTTCATAGGCATAACCAACTATGGGTCAGAAACTAATTTGAAAATCCCACAACCAAATGTAGAAATCATAAGATTGCAGACTATTAAAGCTGGAAGAAATTTTAGAAAACATTTTGCCGTTCCTTTTACTAGTATACATGAGGGAATGACATAAATTTGTTAGGCTTCTTCTGAATGGCCTACACATTAAATGGAGAGCTTGCCTCCCATGACATGTGGTATTTTACAGGAAAAGAAAGAAATAATATACAGTAGAGGGAAGAACCATTTGTGGTTGACTTAGAATGTTTTACAAGAAATAAGAAGGGCATGTTTAAATTACTTATAAGAGAAAGTATCCTAAAGGCAAGAGCAATTTAACAATGGAATAGTCACCCAAAGAGGTCATTGAGGAAACATCAATAAGACATTCAGAAAGAGATTAAATATAATTCTAAAGGGAATAATATAAGTGTCTGGCAATAACATGCACTAGGTACAGAGGTCTGAATACAATGACCTGTCATTTTCCCCATAGTCCCTGTGTCTATGATTCACATAAAATAATAATGAGAGCAAATAGAGGTAAGGTGAACATCAAAGGGAGAAAAATCATGAGACAAAATAAAATAGGTCTACCAGAAGTGACATGATCTCACAGAAAACACTTTTTTTTTTTTTTAGTTGAAGAGCTTACTAGGCAGCATTCTGCTGGTACTTTTTACTGCCTCTGTCCAGAGGAACAATGGCAAGACACTCGTTTGCCATTCTGTCAAAAGCTGCAAGATTTTTAAGATTTTTTTTCTAAGCTGTAACATAAGCACAGTCTGAATTTAAGTGTTTATGGCCTCATCGTCGAAGGGATGACCAAAAGAAAGGAACTTTCATAAAAAGCTATATAGAGTCTGAACAAACATCTGATGCATTTAGTAACTTGTGAAGGTTTATGCTGGCAGCAATAATGTCACAATGCAGAATCATAAAATCAGAAAATATTTCAACTAGAAGGAACTTTAAAGATCCTTAAGCATAAAGCCTCATGCAGTTGAAAAACAGTAACATGGCTTGCTCGTGATCAATGCAAAGGCACATATGAGAATATAATCACCCACATCATTATGGATGTCATGATGAGATAACACACACTCCACGAAAATGTAGGTGAACAGTTACTATGAGATAAAGCTGTCTATGCAGTGACAGCTTTAATAAAAAAAATAATAAAATAAAATTATGGAAAATAATGTTGATTTTGATTACATTAATATTTGAAATTTCTGTGAGTCAAGAATCAAGATACTTAATGTTGAAAATCAAGTAATAAGGTGACAAAATGAAAATGTATATTGCAGGCAAAAGTTACTTACATGAAAAGCCCCTTGACATGTGCAAGAGGAAGGCAAACATCCAGCTTTTCCACATGGAGAAAAGTTTCAGATGTTCACACTCACATAAATCCAAATGGCTATGATTATAGTAATCTTCATCATAAATCAAAATGAAAATTAAATTAAAAATTTTAATTAATCAAAACGGTAGGCATTCTTTAAAAATAACACAATCTTGATGAGAACTTACATTTTTATGAGAAAAACAAACTCACATACTGCTGATGGTGTATAAATTTATGAAAAATTTTGGGAGAATAATTTGGGGAACACAGATCAAAAATCTTATTTTTTACCCAAACTCTAAATAATTTTCTGAAGAAAGTAATTACGAGTGAAAAAAAATACAGCTACAGCAATATTTATCCCATCAATGTTTATGGCAAAGCAAAATGAGATATTGTTGGTAAATTTTTCCTGGTGACCCCTTGGAGGCTCCTATGTTTATTCTCTAATTCCAACCAAATCATCCAGTGAGTAGCATTTCTATACTTGAAAGCCTGCAGTATAAAACTTATCCTCTTAATTTCATGAGATTAGTCTCTTGTGTATCTTTGAAAAATAATGGAAGAAAAATTTGGGGTACAATATAATAGATGTTGTAGAGTTAACCATTATGAAATAATTCTTGAAGTGCTATGTTTTCCCCAAGACCTTTCATAAATATATTTATGTTAGAGATACAGGTATCAGATATGCATGCTGAATGGTAATACTTTCAGGCATTGGTTAATACTTCATTGTGATTGTGTTACTTTAAACAAATCGAAGTTCTAACTTGCTTAAACTATAAAGAACAGAGCACCAGTATTTCCTAAATATAAAATCTAAATGAAAATAATATACAAAGCCCCTTTGAAGGTAATTCCTGAAAAATGGTTTAGACCTTTGGTATTTCCCATAGGTAGGATCTACTCTTAAGTACAAATTGGGAAAAATTCTATCCATTAACCTTATATTTATGTGGTCACTTAACTCCTCAGTTTTTACATGACAGAAACAATAAAACAAAATATCACTAAGATATAATTTCCCTGAAAAATTCAGAATTTTTCTTATTTAAAATTTTTTAAAGAATAATTCTTTGATAATAAGTATTCTCCTTTAATTTTCTTTTCAAATGGGAACTTGAAACTATAATGTATCTTTTATGTATATAGTAGTGTATCATTCTAAGAATATATTTTCATCATTAATTCATATGTGGATGGAATATATATTAGGTTTTTGCCAAAAGAAAACCAAAAAAAGGGAGTTATGGCCTTATTTCCTATGTCAATTATTAAGCAATTAAACCAATTTTAGTTGGGGTCTATTTTATTCTAGCAGGGAGAATGTTTCTGTTACAATGAGTTTCAGATTACAGTGAGAAGATATTAATGAAAAATAAAATGAAATCATTTTAATCTGAATAATTACTTTTAAGAGAAAATAAAAACAAAGTGGGTGGGACCCTAAAATCATTGCTTTGGTATTTCTTGGGACTTACAGAAGATGCCACAGAGATGGCTGCCTTTGATCTGAGACCCAAACTGGAAAGGCTGGGTTTAGTAAGAAGGTGGTAGTGGTGCCAATCAGAGTGGTCACTTTGAGCAAAGACAATGGTTTAAAAGAACATGGTACATCATGGGAATGCCCGTATCTTGATATTGTCGTGGCAAATGAAGAGTGGCAGCAGGCAGATCTGGACCAATTAAGCAAAGGGTGTTCTTGAAAGGTAGACGCCTATGCTGACAACCATGGTAGGGTGTCTAGAAAGAGGGCAGAGAAGCAGCTTGGGGCAGGAGGTGAACAAACTACCTCAAAAACTCAGATATTCCACATCTATGAATCTCAGCGTGTCTGCAATTCATCTGGGGTTTTTTGATGGTGCCCTGGTTGGACAATGATTGAGCAGTCATTGTAGAATGTATATGTTGGTGTTTTCATGCATTTCTTATATTTTTAAGTGCTTGGTTGAACCTCTTGGATGGAGCCAAGGGTAAATGAGAATTGTGATTCACCTCAGGTACGTTTCACCCCAATTCTTCTGACTTCATATGCATTGCAGTAACTGTCAGCCACGGAACCAGTACAGGCTTTGGAATACTTCAGGGGCAGCTACATGAGTTGGAATCAGTATAGCCTTTTTAGTAAGACAGTACTGTGTTTAAACCTTTGTCTACTGTTTTCTCTATAAAAGTGGTTAAAATAACCTGCTTTAACAGAGTAGTTGAGAGTTATAATAACTAGAGGAATGTATCTGACACTGAGTAGGTAAATGCTATTGTAATTATTCTGATCATTACTGGAGAGTTAGTGGTGGATTCAGCATAGTCTTTGTATGTTCTCCAGGCCCAAGCTTAGAGATTTTGCCATTTTAAAACTGACTTAAATGGAGGCTCAAGCCAAAAATTGAAGACAGAGGAGGGTGGGGCTAAGAGGGAGAGATCAACCAAAGGACTTGTATGCATGCATATAAGCATAACCAATGGATACATGGGGGTGAGGACATGAGCAGGGAGTGGGTGGGGGGGGCGCAATGGGAGGATAAGGACATATATGTAATACTTTAATCAATAAAGAAAAAAGAAAAAAACAATTGTCCACCAAAGCCAAGTGGCACCTTGATGCTTTACTTTATACAAAGTTAAAATGAAATACATATTATATCCCCTTCTTCCGTAAGAAACAACCATTGAGTTTTATATTCCTTCATACCAGCCAATGGATAAATAAACACAATAAAACAATGGTGCAATTTTTTGGTTTTTATATTATGATAGAAACATTTTAAAAATGCTTTGAGTGTGAGTAGTTCTCTAAATATAGTTCTGCATTATTGTATCTCTTTCATTTAATATGAAACCTATACACAAAGCTATAGAGGCAGAGTATTGTCACCCATCTGTATGATATTATGTATGTGACCATAGTGGCCCATTTAGGTTGTTTCCCCCAATCTCCACATTCCCCTTTCCCTCCCCCTGGGAAATATCTATTTGCAGAGCAGAAATGTGAAAAATTTATTGACTCAAAATGTGATGTTAAGTAGAAACACTCAACTGCACTTCAGACAGAATACAGGGAAATCCCGATTCCAGAATCCTAACAACTGTTAAGATAGCACAGGTAGGGAATGCCAGACCCAGGCTTGCTTGCAACAAAAATACAACTCTAACCTTTAAATAACAGCATCAAAATAATTTCAAATACATTAGAGGGTTTGAAAAGCTCCCAGAGTAAGCAGCTCATATTTTTGTTTCTTCCCCTCCAGGAAATACTTATTTGGTGTCTAAAGTTCATTTCATAATACAGCTGTGTTTGTTCTCATTTTCCAATGTATAACCAAAGCATCCATACACAAATACAAAATAAAGTATACATCATTAAAAACTTGTTTTAAATTTCAAAAATTTGGCTCTTCCAAAATAAACAGCAGGAGATATTGTCCAGAAGTATTTTATTAATTATTACAAAGATAAGAGAAAAATATGGCAAGAGTAAAAAGAGCTAGGGAGAATTATAATTTGAAAAACCTTTAAAAGTGTAAGATCTCATAAGTTATATAATTCATAGTTTTTATTTTATTAATTTATAATTTGTTTGTACTTTCATGGCACTGATAAAAGATAGATAGCAACAGGGGAAAATAATTATACAATGTATTTATCAATTTATCATTTTGGTCCATTCTATAATGCATCTCCCATTATGGAAACTATAGATTTTGTATCTGGCTCTGCTTAAGACTAAGCTTTATAAGTAATATATTTTCTCATTTTAATTAAAAGGAGAAGTTGTATTAGTTGTGTGGGCTGAGGCATCAAGAGGAGAAAATGGAATACATTCTTAATAAAAGTTCTTGAAATTTTAAACTTTAAGATCCAGTTTTACCCATTCTTATTAACAGTGCTTGTGTCATGTATAAAGACCCATATTTTGATATGACTAGCAAATAATATTATAAATTAGACACTTGCAGGCAGAAACATTGTAAATTACTATATATTTTTTCATATGTTATATGAAGTTTTATTTGTGCTACATATACTATCATATATAGACTTTCCATATATGTAGTATAGAAAGTAATTTAATAACTTTAAATTGTTCTTAAGAAAATATGAGTATTACTGTGATATTCTGATGACGATCTCAGAAAATTAATAAATGTTCTAATCATATTTCATCTTTAACTTTACAAATCAAATTATTATTTAATTACATATTAATTAATAACTTTAAAATGTATAAACATTTTGGGGCAATTCAAGTGAGTACTAAATGTGATAGCATTTCAGTTTTATTCTTCACCGAAGATTCATGCACATGCACACAGACAACTCGTGCACTTTAGGATTTGCCCTTGTTGGTGACCCTTTGGGTTAGGACCTAAGGTGACTCTATGTTCTATATGTTTGTGTTGAAGGATGTGGTAGAGGAGTTTCTGATTATAGGAAACACTCAGGAATGTCTGTTCTGAGAAATTCTTGGAATGCAAACCAGCTAATCAGTAGCAATCTGCCCTTTGTTCTAACCTCGAAGAAGCTAGGAAGCTAGTCCCTTGTCTCTTAAATTCTCCATTGTGCATCACCCACCTATCAACCATGTCCTGAAACTTCGGAGGACACACTGAACTTGCTAAATGACCTCCTTAACCTGAAGGGAGACCCACCTTATGCCATTCTTCCGCCTGAGTATGGTACATGCACAGAACACTAGGAGCTTTTCTAAAGAACATCCACTCCTTTAATCATCAGTTCCTGGCCCTCAGATATTTTTGATGAGGTTTAGAGTTTTGAAAAGTCCTACAGCCATCACGATGGAAAATTGCAATGGCTGCATCATGTTTCAGCCCCTTGAGATAATTTAGAATAAACTATCAGTTGTATCTTGGTGCCTCAACACAAACTTCAATCTTAGTGTCATATTATACATATTTTAAAAAGTAAATTCAAAATGGATTCAATATG
Organism: Eptesicus fuscus; assembly: GCF_027574615.1. Taxonomy (NCBI): domain Eukaryota; kingdom Metazoa; phylum Chordata; class Mammalia; order Chiroptera; family Vespertilionidae; genus Eptesicus; species Eptesicus fuscus. The sequence continues at coordinate 41,728,958 of NC_072483.1, forward strand.
CCATAAAGTATTAGAAATAAAGTATATATGAAGATATATCTATAATCTTGAATAAGAAAGATTTTTCCTACCAACTATATATATATAAAAAGAGGTAGTATGCAAATTAGCCAGGATACCATAACAGTCATAACTGCTCAGGAGGAGGCTGCACACACAGGTGGGCAGGAAGGGACTGCTGTGTAGTGAGGCAAGCCACGGATGGTGCAGGCCCGCAGAGAGCAGGGAGCAGGGCCTGCCAGCCAGACACAGTGGCGGTGAGCAGACAGGCTTGCAGAGAGCAGAGAACAGGGCCTGCCTACCAGCCGCTGTGGTGGCAAGCAGGACCACAGAGAACAGGGCCTGCCAGCCGGGCACACCGGCAGTCCCGCCTGTGTGCATGAGGTGCAGAGGAAACACCTTTTCTGACCACTCATTGGCTAAGCTCCCAGTACACCACTCGCAGTGTTCTTGGTAACTTGCATAATAAGAATCGAAGAAGGTGATCTAGGGTTTTTCCACCTCACTACTGGAGGAAAAAAAAATAAGGCCTGCTGCTGGAGGGGCTAAGAAATGTCATATTCTGCCCTAGCTGGTTTAGCTCAGTGGATAAAGCCTCGGCCTGCTAACCGCAGGGTCTGGGTTCAATTCTGGTCAAGGGCATGTACCTAAGTTGCAGGCTCCTCCATGGCCGGGGCCCAGGTCAGGGCTCATGCAGGAGGCAACAAATCGAAATGCCCCTCTCACATTGATGTTTCTCTCTGTCTTTCCCTCTCTCTTCCATGCTCTCTAAAAATCAATGGAAAAATATCCTCAGGTGAGGATAATAAAAAAAAAGAGAGAAATGTCATATCCTATGAAAGAGACATCTTGAAAATGCCTAAAGGAAGTTGTCATTTTTTTGTGGTGAAGGGACTGGAGTCCATGTTCATGAAAACACCTTGGCGTCTGTGGTGGCTGGCAGTAGTAGCAGCAGCAGGGTGATGGGGGCAGCACCTTCCCCTGATCAGCCTGGTTGCCTCCTGCAGAGGGAGGCCAGAGTGCAGCTTTGGCCCACTCCCTGTGGGCCTAAGCCGTCTGTAGGACATCCCCTGAGGGCTCCCGGATTGGAGAGGGTGCAGGTCAAGCTGAGGGACCCCCTCCCCCATGCACGAATTTTGTGCACCAGACCTCTAGTGAAGGTATAATTTTTTTCAAATATTACATATTTGACTGTATAAAAGACTACCTTGAGGGATAAAGATCATTAAAAAGCAAATGGAAAAATGCATACAAACTTGGAAAAATATGTGCAACACATGTGAAAAATAAAAAATGAATAGTCTTACTGCATAAAGATTAGCACAATTGCAAATGGCATAGGGGGTATAACAAGCAAGTCACTGAAAAAGAAATAAGCAAGGTCTTTAAATATATAAAAAGATATTAATCTCACTAAAAATAAATGCAAGATAAAACAACAATGAGGATTTTTGTCTACCCGGATGGCAAATATTATAAAGATTGATAGTCATTAACATTGTTAAGGGTTTGAGCAACAAGTACTCTCACATACTACTGATGGAATTCAAATATTTTAGCAACTGTTTAGATGGTAACGTGGCATAATTTATCAATTTATGTCATCCTAGAGGCCCAGTGCACAAAATTTGTGTGTGGGTACGGTCTCTAGGCATGGTCTGCAATCAGGGCCATCTTCCTTGGCTGCCAGCAGCCAGCCCTGCCCTCCGCTGCCACCCACACCCATTTCCCCATTGGTCATCCAGCGATTGGAGCCTGATGACTGAGGGGAGGGACCAAGAGGTTGGCCGTTTCAGCCTGCTCTGTGGCCCCGCCCCCGCCACTGGTCACCCTCTGTGTGTGGGGTGACCGGGGGGATGTGGCGGGGGCCTTGGCCTGGCACCACCTGCATCCCACACCACCCACCCCCAGTTCCCTGTTCACCATCAGGCGATGGGAGTCTGACGGCTGGGGAAAAGGACCAAGAGGTGGTCAGTGTGCCTCATAGTGACTGGTTGAATGGTTGTTCTGGTCTTTGGCCATTATGGTCAATTTGCATATTACCCTTTTATTATATAGGATGTATTGCCTTTGATTCAGTGCAGTGTTGCAGCCCTTTCAGGAATGTACAACTTATTGCCCTAGCTGCATGGAGTGATGCTGGCAGATAGCCCTCACCTCTTAACAGTCTTCTGGAATCACCCCAGCGAAGCGAGCCACCTAGCTCAAGGGCAGGCAAGCCTTCTTCCAAAGGCAGCCTGCATCTAGTGCCTAATCAAGTCAGGGCCTGTCCACCTCACTCTAACTAGAGAAAACTGTACGGGGACATCCTAGCTTAAAATTTCCCTGGAGAATCAGCTGAGACTTTCTTTGAGACTGTATGCTTACCAACTTCTCACTGGGCCAGCTTCCTTCTCTTGCATTCCATAGGCATGGACCCTTGAAGCACTTTATGATACATCTTCTCAATGTAATCTTCATTTTAGAGTATGTTATTGGAAAACCCAATCTGCAATACCCAGCGATTCTGTTTCTAAGATTCTATCATAAGAAAATAGTCATCCATGAAAGTATAATGGGGAAAATGTCCATTTCAGATTAGTCAAGAGAAAGAGAGAGAGAGAGAGAGAGAGAGACTATCCAGTAAGAGGAGGAGTGTGGTTAGATACATATATAATATAGAAATCATACCATGAAGTTTAAAAGCCAGTTATAGAATGATACACATCTGGTTAAAAATTTAAATATCCTTATATGATATGTTTAGATATATATTTACATATGCATAAAAAGAGTTGAATGGATACCTCAAATTTTCAACCATGTTTATCCATACTACATTTTTGTGTTTGATTTTATTGCTGTTTTTGTTTACATGAAAAGTGACTGAGATATCAATAAAATCATAAACAAACCCAACTAATCAATGTAAAGCAGGATCACTCAACAAATACAGGCTAAATGTTTAGGCTTGAGTCTGCTTGGATAAAGAACACAGTATGAAAGGTTCTTCTCTAACTTTCTTGACCTATTAAGTATAGCCACTGGACCTTCATGCTGTAAGTTCACAAAATACTTTGATTTCCTCAATTGAAAACTATTTCATTAGCACAGTTGTTAGCATTTCTACAGACACATAATCATTCCTCATTTTATATACCCCTTGTTCACATGTATGTGGAGGCAACAACAGAAATTGGAAAAGACAAAGGCTATGAGCTTAAATATTTAGGTTCAAACCCTGGTTCTATCTCCAATTCAGTTTATAACCTTAAAAACTTATCTGGCTCTTTCTTCTTCAAAAGTGAGAGGTAGAATGTGAGAATGCATTTCTTTCTCACAGTTGTGGAAGCTAGATTCAAGGACATCTAAGAAAGATTCTTTTATCAAAGTAGGAAAGTGATATCTGACATTAAGGTAAAAGTAGGGCATAGTTATCAATATTTTTTGTAGTCTTAGAGATCTGTGTTATCTTATCTAAATCTTCTGGACCTGCATTCTCACACAGCTCTGGTTCCCATATAACACCTGTGAGATAGTTTGGTTGGGCCCAATGGAGAAGTAACAGAGAAATAATACATCGTGGATGTATAATGTCTAATTAGGAAACAGTATTCTAGTTCAGCTCTGCCTGTATTTCCTGATATTACCTTTACTATTTTCTTCCTTCTTTGGGACTGTTATATGTTTAAAAATAATAAATTAACATGTGCTTGGCATGTGTGCATACATGCATAAATGGTTTATAAAATAAAGTTATCAAAAATTTGATCTTAGTTTTCTTATAGTTCAAAACACTTTCACTATGTGTACTTGGACATATTGTTTACTTTGCTTTTAGTGTTCAGTTTCTCTGAACCCTAGCATCCTAATGAGTAAAATATGGCAAAAGGTAAAAGAAGGATCTCTGAGATCACGCTTGACTCTGAAATTTTAAGTTGGCTTATGGAAAAACTGTCAAATGTGTGTGTGTGTGTGTGTGTGTGTGTCACTTTGGCAGTTGGCCCTAACGTGATGGGCCTAAACTGGGTATTTATTTTGTGGAAGACACTGTGGTAAATATAAAAGTGAGTAAGACAAATGCTCTTCTTTTCTGGACTAACATTTAAATAGGAAAAATACAAACTGTATAAAAATATTGACAACATAAAATAGAAACTAATAATCAATACTAAGAAGTACAGATAAAACATTTTGGAATTTTGGAGTAGGGAGAAAATGCTCCCACCTGAAGCATTTTATTAAGAATATGGCCTTGGATGCCTAGCTGTTTTGGCTCAGTAGTTGAGCATTGACCTATAAACTAGGAGGTCATGATTCAATTACTGGTCAGGCATATGCCTAGATTATGGGTCCAATCCCTAGTGTGGAGTGTGCAGGAGGCACCCGATCAATAGTACTCTCTCATTATTAATGTCTTTATCTCTCTCTCCCTCTCCCTTCCTTTCTGAAATAAATAAAAATGTATTTCAAAAAAAGAATATGGCTTTGGAACCATACCTTAAGGATGAGGAATCAGTCATTCCAAAATTCTTTGTGTACATACAAGATCACAGAAAGAAGAATATGTGAGAGCAGACTCAGTTATTAATCCAGAATTTTCCCCTCCTACTGGCAGGTCACGTTCTATGTAATTTGGCATTTATTACAGATTTTACAACTTTCTTGCCTTTTATTGAGAGTAAGCTAAGTAAACATGTAATTTACTGGATTTTTTCCTTTGTTTTACTTTTTAAAAACACACACACACTATTTTACAGCCTAATTGATTACTGTAGAAAATCTAAATATCAATATGATTCTGAAGGTGACACTGGGGTCTCTGAATAGATGCACTTAATGTACTTATTATAAAACTCTCGATAATAAAACTATCTGGATGTGAAAGGCATCAAATATGTTAGCTTCTTTTCTTTTTTATTGCCCTACTAGAAAAAAAACCCTGTAGCCAATAAAGTAAATCTGCTTTTGTTTTTATTGCGTAGTCTTTGAAACTGTGGCCCTTGGTCTTCAAACCAATGACAGAGTAGTTAGAGATGAGGAAAAGAAATGGTCACATTGGGGTGTAATGCATACTTTCTAGAAATAAACAAGCCAATTTTAGTAAAATAAAACTGACCTAACTCTGTGCTAAGATCTCAGATTTAATAGCCACTCCAGTTCTCTCTGACATTTAAAAATTATAAGGCACTGCAAAAAGAAATTGTTAAATGTCAGAATCCTCATAATTTCTTCAACTTTTGCTACTAAATTCTTAACTCCTTCCCCCACCCCACCCCACACATGAGCCTGTGAGTGTGATTGGCCAGGAGAGAAGCTGGAGGATGTATCTTATATATAGTTCTGCTGGTAGCAAGGCCCGTTTGGGCTGGGACACATTTCCCATCATTATCCTCAAGCCACTTCCTCTGAAAGGATCCTTCAGAACCACTTCACGGCACTATTAGTTATATTTTAAAGGTGAAGTGAATGGAATGAGAAAATCTGAGAAACTGACTCACCACCATTCCCTTCCCAACATTTCTTTTTCCAAATAACTCTGTTTTTGGCTACTACAGTTGTGGCACACTTGCCTTTAATCTAGTGAAATCTGACTCCATGGAAAGCTGAAATTCTTTGGTAATTCTAAATGAGCTTTCATTAGCAGAGAATTGAATAATAACAATAAGAAGATGCAGAAGGAAAGTAAAAGGTAGGAGGAAGACAAGAAGGAGGAGAAGAAAGGGGGTGAGAAGAAAGAAGAGATATAAGACTTACTGAATGCTTATTAAAGGGAAGACACTCTGGAATATTGTAGAAGCCATGACCACAGCACAGTGATGTGGTATTGATACACCTGTTTTATAAACCAATAACCAATGGTTGAGGCTCAGATGGGGGGAATAACTTGCTTATGATCACACAGCTTCTAAGTGGCAGGACTAGGATTCAAACTTCCCACACTGTGTCCCTCTAAGACAGGAAAGTAGTGAGACTGTGTCTATGTTCAGGGACATTCATAGAAGTATTCCTCAATCTAAAAATATTAATTCATTCCACAACATTTATTGAATGTCTATCAGTATACTAAGATATTTTAATCAATACTTGCTAGTTTCATAGTCAAAACACTGAAATAAAGGCAGAGATAGTCTCATCTGCTTTTCTTACTATGTTACGTGAACTAATTTCTTATAAATTCCAATTTTAAAGACCACAAAAAAGGAGGGCCCCATTCATTTTATTTTCCTATCAAGTTTCAATATACAGTGCATCCTTGGAGATGGTTCTTGTGTATGTGTATATGTGTTTGTGTGTAATATATATATATATATATATATATATATAAATATATATATATATAAACACTGCACTTCATAAAGTATTATTGTTGGGCAACATCTCAGTCAATTCCATTTTCTCAGTTCTACATTTGGAGGTATCCTGCTGCTTCTGTTTTCAGGGTGGTAGAGGTGTGTGTGTGTGTGTGTGTGTATGTGTGTGTGTATGTGTGTGTGTGTTTAACATTTACTGGCTGCAACATAGATTTTATTTTCTACCAGTTTTCTCAATTTAGAAATAGAGTAATTATCATTAGGGACAGTATTGGTTAATGTTCTAAAAAAAAATGAGGTTTTAAAAAAGGAAACCTTAATTTCCAGTCAATGAAACCACCACATTATCATAGGAACATTTTCTCTTAATTTTTAAAATATTGTCTAATCAAACAATCTAGATAGAGAAGCCTGATTTAAGGGTGACCCTTTATAGCAATGGAGGGGTTTTCTATTAGCTTGTCAGAGGTAGATGAACTGTATTCTCTGTAAATTCTACAGTAATTGTGTCCATTCTAAGATTTTGCTTTAGTTTGGTTGTTAGCTGCAAAATTACGGGTAAGTAATAAAATACAGGTCAAAAGTATTAAACTCTTGTTCCGAATCATAACAAGGAAATATCAGTTGGGAGCCACAATTCCTAGCATTTACCTGTAAAATATAGTTTAAGTAACAGGACCCTTTTCCCCTTCTTGGCACGGCTTGTTAGGTTTTCACATTATTTCCATAGCTTGCCATTCAAATGAAAGGCACTGTTTCTAGGAACATTTTTGGTAAACTCCACTTGAGAATAAATAATCTTTAAATCTTAAATATCTGTAGAGGGTTTGATCTGTTTCAGGGTTGGTGGTGGGTCTGACAAAGAATTGTGTGATATATAACCACTTGTCTCTAAAGTATAATGAAGAAATATGAATGCTTGTAATATTTCCTCCTGCTAATTCTTCCTAATCCATTGTCTTTTAAACAAGAACAATTGTGGTCATATTTAAGATGATTTAAGGCTCCATAGACCTTTTATAAATGTTCTCTGACTTGTTTTTTTTTTTAATTAATCTTTATTGTTGAGATTATTACAGATGTCCCTCTTTCCCCGCCCCCAACATAGTTCCACTCCACCCAGTTCCCACCCCACCCCAGGCCCTTGCCACCCTATTGTCTGTGTCCATAGGTTATGCATACATGCATATAAGATCATTGTCTAATCTCTTCCCACACTCTCCCACACCCCTTCCCTCTGAGAATCATCAGTCTGTTCCATTTCTATGCCCCTGATTCTATTCCATTTACCAGTTTATTCTGCTCATCAGATTTTTTATTCATTTGATTTTTAGATTCACTTATGATAGATATGTATTTGTTGTCACTTTGTTGTATATATATATATATATATATATATATATATATATATATATATTTTAATTTCTTTATTGACTAAGGTGTCACATATTTGTCCTCATCCCCCCATTCCCATCCCACACCCCTCCCCACGGATGCCCCCACCTCCCTGTTGTCCTTAATCATTGGTTAGGCTCCTATGCATGCACACAAGTCCTTTGGTTGATCTATCCCCCCTACCCCCACCCTCCCCTACCCTCCCTCTGAGGCCCGACAGTCCGATCGATGCCTCCTTGTTTCTGGGTCTGTTCTTGTTCATCAGTCTATGTTGTTCATCATTTCCCCTAGATGAGTGAGATCATGTGTTACTAGAAATATACTTATAAGAACCGAATGTGAAACGAGCAATAATAGTTATGCTGACAGGCAAATGAATCAGTCTGTAGTGAGTTTCTTTCTGGACCAACAGTTCTTTTGAGACCCAATTTCAATGTCCACCAGTTCCTTATGTGTACATGTCGGCACTGACTTTTCAGTTCTGGATAGTGGACAAATGGTGGTAATGCAGGTCCGACTCCCTCTGGTTTGGTCTCGCCTGGACCCAGGGGCACGGCCTCACCCGGACTCAGGGGCACGCGGCCTCACCCAGACCCAGGACCCAGCATCACCTGGGCCCCGGGGCGTGTGGCCTCACCCAGACCCAGGTGTGCGCGGCCTCACCCGGACTCGGGATCCAGCCTCACCCAGACACAGGGGTGCGTGGACTCACCTGAACCCAGGGGCGCGCGGCCTCACCCAGACACGGGGGCACGCGGCCTCACCCGGACCCAGGGGTGCGCGGCCTCACCCGGACCTGGGGGCATGCGGCCTCACCCAGGTCTGGGACCCAGCCTCATCTGGACTTAGGGGCGTGTGGCCTCTCCTGGACCCAGGGGCGCAGCCTCACCCAGACCCCGGACTCAGCCTCACCCAGATCCGGGATCCAGCTTCACCTGGACCCAGGGGCATGCGGCCTCACCCGGATCCAGGGACACGTGGCCTCGCCTGGACCCAGGGGCACGCGGCCTCACCCGGACCCGGAACCCAGTGGGGCTTCGTCTTTTTTATCTCAATTCCTGTCGGTCAATTCCCTCTCAGCATTTCCTCCGGCCATTTTCTCAAAGTTCTGGGGTGGCTGCCACGGAACTCGCTGGGCGGCGGGCTCAGCGAAGCTCTGGTGCGCCCAGTGCGCGGCGACGGGCTGGTCCGAGGTCGCTGCGACGGCACTCGGGTATGCAGTGGCAGCCGGTCGCCGGGCGTGCGCACCTAGTCGCTTCCGGGGCACAGAGATTCTCAAAGGACTCGGAGGTCAGCAAGCGCGGAGTCTCCCACCCCATGTCCCCCAGGGGCTCGTCTGTCCGTGCTCGGCAGCGAGCGGAGCTGTCCCCTCAGCCGGAGACCCCCAGGGGAACTGCACCGAGCACGTTCCAGGCTGCCATTGTGTCGCCAGAGCCGTAGTTCTTAAAGTGTGATCTTTGGCTCACCAGCATCAGCATCATCCCGAGTACCCCTCTCTTTTATTCTAGTTGTAGAGCATCCACTCAGCCAGCCCTCCGGTGGTTCTCGATGGTGTCTGCTCTGTTTTCCAGTTGTAGTTTCAAAGTTGTTGTGGTAGGCAACAATCAGGTGTCCGCCCTATGCCGCCATCTTGGTCCTCCCTTGTAGTTAAGTCTTGATTGTTGTTGGTGTCACTCGGAGGAATTGACCTCCAGGCCAATTGGCTGTGAGGACCCGTTGTATCTATAAAGGAAGAATTGCTGTGCTGGAGACATGTTTATGGGCTGGGACTTGTTCAGTAGGGCTTTGGCACTCACTGAGTCTGCCTCTTGAACATGTCCCTTATGCGAGTGGCTGAAATCTGGTGTGGTCTCACACTGACCACTAGATGCCCTCGTTTCTGGATCTCCAATGGGGTGCAGGTCAGCTACTGTCTGAGGCCACTCAGCAGGAGTTACAGCAAAAACTGCAGTTTTCTCCTCTTTGCTTGAGTGGTTTTGGAGCAGTCTGACTGGAGCTGCAGTTTATTTGGTTAAGCTGCCACAGGGCAGGCCATTTATATGCAAAAGCTGCTGTTTGGAGCCTGGGTGGGTTTGTAGAATGTGCAGGGCAGGTCTCAGGGCGGGGCGGGGTCACAGGGCGTCACTAGGCTAGGGCGTGGCAAACAGCAATGGCTGTTAGTCTGCCTTTTCTGCCTTTTCTGCCTTTCCACCTTTCCAAGTCCCTGCGTCCCACGCTCCAGCACAGTAAACACTGATTGCTGGGCGCACCTCTGCAAGAAAGTCACTCTCACTTTCTGACACGATGGCTGAGAGTCCAGCTTCTCCCTGTAGGTGTCTGGGTCCCCCATGCGTCCCCAGAAACTGGATTTCAGAGTGATCAGGAGCTTATCTCCCTTCAGGTTGGAAAAAAAGCCATGCATCCCGTTGCCTGCCACCAGCCCTATTCACACGCCTCCATACCTCAGCCCTTCCCTGTTTGTTCTTTCTTTTTCCTTCTTAGTTGTAAATATACCATTCAGCCAGCTTTCCCGTGCTTCTGGATGGTAGACGCTTTGTCTTTTAGTTGTATTTTTGAAATTGTTGTGAGCGGTGCAGTTTAGTTGTTTAACTTTGCCGCCATCTTGGTTATCTCCTGTTCTCTGTTGTTTATATTTTTTAAACTTTACCTTTTTCTTCTTCTTCCTCTTCTTAAAGAATAATACCCTTCAGCATTTCATACAACACTGGTTTGGTGGTGATGAACTCCTTTGGTTTTTTCTTGTCTGGGAAGCTCTTTATCTGATCTTCAGTTCTAAATGATAGCTTTGCTGAGTAGAGTAATTTTGGTTGTAGTTTCTTGCTGTTCATCACTTTGAATATTTCTTGCCACTCCCTTCTGGCCTGCATAGTTTCTGTTGAGAAATCAGCTGACAGTCCTATGGGCACTCCCTTATAGGTAACTAACTGTTTTTCTCTTGCTGCTTTTAATATTCTCTCTTTGTATTTTGCCCTTGGCATTTTAATTATGATGTGTCTTGGTGTGGTCCTCTTTAGATTCCTCTTGTTTGGGATTCTCTGCACTTCCTGGTCTTGTAAGTCTATTTCTTTCACCAGGTAGGGGAAGTTTTCTGTCATTATTTCTTCAAATAGGTTTTCAGTATCTTGCTCTCTCTCTTCTTCTGGCACTCCCATAATTCAGATGTTGGTATGCTTGAAGTTGTCCCAGAGGCTCCTTACACTATCTTTATATTTTTGGATTATTTTTGCTTTTTGCTCTTCTGGTTGGGTGTTTTTTGATTCCTTGTATTTCAAATCATTGATTTGATTCTCAGGATCCTCTAGTCTACTGTTGAATCGCTGTATATTATTCTTCATTTCAGTCAGTGTATGCTTAATTTCTGACTGGTCCTTTTCCTTTTTTTTTGGCATTCTCAAAAAGATCCTTAAAAGTCTCACTAAGTTCCTCAGAGGTTTCTAGAAGATTCTTGAATAACCTTATAACTGTGGTTTTGAACTCTATATCCAGTAGTTTGCTTTCTTCCATCTCTTTCATTTGTGACATGTTTATTTGTCTCCACATTTTGGCTGCTTCTCTGTGTTTCTTTCTATGTATTGGATAGCTGCTAAGTCTCCTTGAGTTGATAGAGTGGCCTTGTGTGGTAGGTGTCCTACAGGGCCCAGTGGCTCAACCTCCCCACTCTGACATATTTTATATGAAGCTGTAATGCTCATGTAGAGACCAAGACAAATGGGATAACATGGTTACCCACAGGGGAGGGCTTGGGCAAAACAAGGGAGAGCAAATGCTAAAAAATGATAACATTGAGGTGACAATGTTGCCTTTTCTTCTCATTACATGACATCTCTCTTTAGTAAAAGCTTACTTGACCAATATGTGTTCAGCAGTAAATCTATGTCCATCATTTCTCAACATGCATCTTAAAGAACAGTTGGTTTAAAGAAATGCTAGCAGATGTTACTTTCAAAAGGGTTCTAAGATAAAAGAAATTTAGGGAATACTAAACTACAGACAATTAAATATGTTTCTTTTCTCAAGGCTTCTTAGAGCTTTTAATATGGTAAAAGTATGTGGATTACCATGAGAACATTTGTAACACTTTCTGAATGTATTTGTCCTTTGAAACTTTTTCACTGAGTATGCGCATGAGAATAGTGTTCCACTAACCCACTTTGGGAAACAGTGAAATAAGTTACTATAAAGTTACCATTGCGTATATATTTAAATATTAGAGGGGTGGGTGAATGTAAAGTCTACATCTTCTGCTTCTGAAACAATTGGCTAGGATATTCAAAGAACTTGACACTGTCGCAGGAGAAAAAGTGGTAGAAAATGGGCATTGTTCATGGAGCTGCTGACTCCAAGGTGGTATGATATGGGCCTTTACATAGACCAGTTTAGCCTCATTCTAACCTCACAAGGTTAAACTAATCACAATAATTGTGGTTATCAGATAATCTCAAAAAGTGATGAAACTGCTGTCACTGTAGATATTTAAATATAAACTGAATGAATATCTAATAACAAGTTGGGGCACTATGGGACTTCGATTAGTTGGGTAAAATACTGTAAAGATCCTTTTCAACCTTGACAGTCCATAAATTTAAGATTGTAGTTTACAATCTGTTCCTGCATAGAATCATCAAGCCACAACTGATAGTAGATTTCTGTCTTAGAGATTTTTAAGAAAGTGTCAACCTGAATTATTTTGTTTCTTCCCCCAAAATGGTTTCATGGTTTTCACTATGTAGACACTAGGAATGAAGAGGCATTCACAGAGCACATCTATCTATGAAAATTAACAGGGGAGAGTCTTATCTACGTTTTCATGTGGATGTTTTACTCTAAAAGTTTGAAAGAGCTTCATTTGTCTCCCCGAATTAGAGAACTGAGGATAGTGTTTTCAATTCATGTACTACATGTAAAGTCATGGAATTTTATAATAAGGTATCCAATAACCTCATACTCACATGTATTTTTAAAGGTGGAAATTATCTTCATTCGTAACAATCATAAATGTTTGCAATTTATTTTATATTTATAAATTATCAGTGCAAACTTGTTAAATTTTTATTTCTTAAATATCTTGTATTTATGTCAATATATGGACTTCCCAGACATTCTTCATAAAATTTCTTTGTAACCCTTCCTAGTCCCTCTCATACTACTTGGGAGGTTGTATGTAGAAGGGTATGTTCTTGCGCAGTGGGAGAAGAAATTAAGAAAAAATAATTAACAAATATATATATCACCTGGTTGGTAACTTACTCATTAGTTTACATATATTAACTCATTTAATTTTCAAAATAACCCTGTGAATTAGACCTTATTCCCACTTCCCAGAGGATCTTCAGTACCTGAAGTAATTTACTCAAAACTGAGCCCAGCCCTAACCGGTTTGGCTCAGTGGATAAAGCGTCGGCCTGAGGACTGAAAGGTCCCAGGATCGATTCTGTTCAAGGGCATGTACCTTGGTTGCAGGCACATCCCCAGTAGGAGGTGTGCAGGAGGCAGCTGATCGGTGTTTCTCTCTCACCGATGTTTCTAACTCTCTATCCCTCTTCCTTCCTCTCTGTAAAAAATCAATAAAATATATTTTAAAAAATAAAGTTAAAATCATTTAAAAAAAACCAAACTGAGCCCATATTCAAACCCAGTTCTACCTGCTTTCAAAACCCCTGCACTTGCTGATTTAATAATTTTCAGTGTCATACCAGGGTGACATCCTTTGCCTAGAAACTTACTAGCATAATTCAACTTAGGTAAAGATGAGATAGTGTCCTCATATCTAGACTGACTAACTGACTGCATCTCTTATATGTAATGACTGGAAATCCAGTGTTAATCCAATTCAACAAGATTTATTGAGCCTCCTGTGTGTGGTAGGAGTGTGATAATGATAGCTAGCACATTTATGGAGGGCTTGTGTGTTGCGTGTTATTTCAGGAACATACATATCTATGTCTCATTAATTGTCAGAACAACTCTGTAAGATAGGTGTCAATATTAACAACCCCTTCTTACAGATAATGTAACTGAAGCCCAGAGTGACCAAGAGAGGTGGCCAAGAACTCACAGCTGGTAACCGGCAGACACAAGAAAAGAACCCAGGCAGAGTGACGTGAAATTCCTGGTCTTAAACTTTTATTTCCTCCCATGTAAGAGGCTGAAGAGACAAAAATAATAAGAAATAGGTAAGGAGAATAGAGCCCTGGTGGTGAAACACATTGAGAAACAGCAGATGTAGAAAACACCATTGTAAAAGAATATATACTGTAAAGAAAGTAAGCATTCGTGTTTCCAGGTGAAATCAGAAAAGATTACTTCTCAGCTAATTCCTAAAAAGACGGAAGTATAGATTTCAGTTTTGGAAGTGGAATCAGCACGTTCTGGTGCCACATCAGAGAGCGATGGGGGTCTAGGATGGCTCTGTGGAAGAGCATAGCTGAGAGGGTAGATTTTAAGATTCATTTTAGACAATTTAAATTTGAGTGGGTGATAAGAAGTAGCCAAAAATAAAAATAAAAAGTCTGGCTTTGAAGATGAGGCACAACTGGTTTTTTATAGAAATTTTATGGGAATGGATGAGTGTCTCAGGAAAAATAAGTAGAAACAAAAAAAAATAGGATTTTCCTTCCTCTTCTTCTGGGGAGGACCGCACTATGAACTGAGAAAGGGAAAAGCATCTGGGCTGGTAGCTCAGGACTGTCATCTGGGCCTTCGTGTTGCCAAGAGGCAGCCCGCTACTATCAGCTACACCTTGGTTGCTCCTGTTGAACAAAAAAGATTTTACAGACAAGGCCAATCTGTGATCATGACAGACAAGACAGAAGCAAAACCACTCTGTAATCACGTTCAAACACAGATAGCACATGAATGGCATTCACACTACAAAAAATGATCAAACACCTCCCATTCTGGCAAACATGAGTGACTGCTGCTTCTTTACCAATGCAGTCTCACCTCTCTCTAGTCTGACCTGATAAGTAAGAATTTAAGATACTCAGCAGTAAAATCGTCCCCACTTACTGATAGTACAGAATCCACAGCAAACCCCCACTTACTTGGAACCAACCTCAGATCACACAACCAGAGCCTGAATCCACAATAAGTCTTTCCAACAGCTTTTTACTGAGATACCACAGTGTTTCCAATAGAGGGCTCAGGTCTGATTGAAAATGTAAGAAGGAGCCACTAAAACCCTTTGAGGTCCTGGAAAGTGAAGGACCAATGCTACAACTCTCCCCAGGCCATGGCTTACTAGGGACTCGGAGCTCCCCAAGCTGGCTGTTCCCATCCTGCTCCCAAGTGCCCCAGCCCACTCCCAGAGAAGGCTGGTCAGGGAAAGCCACTGACACAGCCAGGAGCACAGGGAGGCAGAGTTTGGAAGAACAGAACCTCAGGGAGGTAAGATGGGACCAGGTGGCTCTGTGAGAAGATGGGGCTCCAGAAACCTCACCTGAGCTGAGAGGAGATGCCCCACCCCAGGTCAGTGAAGCCCAGATGTGGAGCTTGGAGCAAATGACCAAGGCGCGCCCTCTCCACACCTCCCTGCCAAGCCCCCTTTCAAGCTGGTGAGAGTTCCCCATGCTCCACCTGCTCTGGGTCTCTTCTGCATGGCTCCCTTGGGTGCTGCTTTCCTTGCATCACTTACTGAGCAATAGGCCTAACCTCTCAGCTTCAGCTTCAGAAGGTTATTGTGAGTTTAAAATGGGACACTTAGCAAAATGGTGAAGAAATCAACTGGAACAAGGAAGCCCTTCGTCCATCGTGTTGACCCCTGATAGAAGACCTGAGCAAAGGCAGTCTGGGTAGCAGGCTTACCACCAGCAGCACCCCAGGCACCCCCAACACACACACACACAGGTTCCCTCAGGTAATAATCACAACATGTTAAAATGTAGGTGTGTCCTGGTGGTTTTTGCTTGGAGGTCATGAAAAGAAAAACAGAATTGCTATTTTTTCCCCAATTTTATCTATTTCGTTCGTTTTAAGAAATTAAAGTCACTGGACCAGTGGGGCTCAGCAATTGAGCATTGACCCAGGAACCAAGAAGTCACTGGGTTACTAGTTCAATTCCTGGTCAGGGCACTTGCCCGGGTTGTCAGCTCGATTCCCAGTAGGGGGTGTGCAGGAGGCAGCTGACTGATGATATTTCTCTCTCATCAATGTTTCATCTCTCTATCCCTCTCCCTTCCTCTTGCTCTACAAAAACCCAAAATCAATAAACACATATTTTTAAAAAAGAAATTAAAGACAATGAAGACTTTACCTCATTGATTTTTTTACTTGATTCAAAATACTAGTCAATATGCATTTATTAACCAAACACCCTTTTTATTGACAGAGTATCTGTTTGGATGATTATATCATTACTAGTAGCCCATTTGCACGAAGATTCGTGCAATAGACCTTCATTCACCTGGCTGCCTGCACCAGTTTTCTGCCGGCACCGGGGACCCAGGCCTTGGCTGTGGCCACCACCTTCTGCCTTCTTTCAGGGTCCGGGCTTGGCCCTGGGCGGTGGCCTTGGGCTAGGCTGCACCCAGTGTCCCTGCGACCCGATCACAGGAGCCGACCCCCAGTGGTCTCCTGCGATCGGCGCAGGCTCCCCACTGGCGCCCAAGGCCGGGAAAGCCTCGGGCAGGCTTTCCCGGCCTTGGGCTCCACCACACCCCAACGTCCCTGCAATGGTTTCCTGGTGGGCTTGGTTGATGGGCGTGGCTTGGTTGGTGGGTGTGGCTTGGGCGTAGCAAAGGTGCGGTCAATTTGCATATTTGTCTATTATAAGGTAAGATAAAAACAAAGTGAGAATAGTGGAAACTGAACAACTTACTGTGTATATGTCGCAACTTCTCAGAAATGGTTGTTCAAATTAGTAAAAACATTATCTCTAGTCACTACAAATACTCAAATTTTAATCATATTTTAAAGGAATAAATCACTAATAAACACATATATATAGCTGTATTTTCTTGCCATTTGACTGAAATAAAATCAGTTACAATGAGCATGTCTTGCTTAAATTGTCAGCAATTATAGGTTGCCTTCATTTTATTTTTTTTTACTACTCCAATATATCTTTGTTTCTGTCATTATATGTGAAAGGGAATATTTACATAAAAAAATCTGGTGGACCACAAGGCCTGCTTCTTTTAGTAAAAAGTAGAAAAATACCTTATTTTTCATTGTTTCTTGACATGATCTAATGGAATCAAATATGACTGATGCAATCTGACAAATCCAGTCACAATAGGAAATGTCACAGGAAAGCAAGAGAAAGCTACTATCTTCATCCAGACTGAAGAGGAAAAGAACACTTATCATGACATTTTTAAAAAGTCTGGAATCTGAGCAAATAATACACTATCACATAGTTGGTTTAAATATCTTATATTTAATTAGCCCTGTTGAGATATATTCTATCATGGGTATTAGACTAGTGTCATGATTTTAAGAATTGTTTTCCCATTGGAGAGTATTAGAATTATCACAATATGGGCCCTTTCCCTTTATTTTATTTTATTTTTTTGTTAATCCTTACCAGAGGTTCATTGGGTTTTAGAGAGAGTGGAAGAGAGGGAAAGACAGAGAGAAACGTCCATGTGAGAGAAACACATCAATTGGTTGTCTCCGACCAGGGCCAGGGCCCGAGGAGCCTGAAACCAAGGTACATGCCCTTGACTGGAATTGAACCCAGGACCCTTTGGTCCACAGGCCGATGCTCTATCCACTGAGCCAAACCGACTAGGGCACCCTTTCCCATTTTTTAAGTGTTTTATTGTTTAAGCCTTTCCCATTTTTAAGCCTGTTTCAGTACAATTGGGAACTAGTGCTTGCTAAAGGACCTCTCTTCTGTGCTGTTCCCGACTGGAAGTTTGTGCTTTCTCATCAGCTTCAAGGTAATTCTAAATGGACTACACTTCAGCTAAGCTGTTT
Source organism: Eptesicus fuscus (assembly GCF_027574615.1). Lineage (NCBI taxonomy): Eukaryota > Metazoa > Chordata > Mammalia > Chiroptera > Vespertilionidae > Eptesicus > Eptesicus fuscus. The sequence goes on from NC_072483.1 coordinate 41,746,564, forward strand.
TTCTGAGACTGTACCCTGCCTCTGAACTGTGCTAAAATAACCTTGCATTATCCTAATTAGGATTATTCACAATACACACATATTGCAAAGGGCCATTTTCATTTTCAATTAGTTGAAAAGGATTAGTTGCAGTGATACTCATACGGTCCTGAATGCTATTATTATTAAACCCAATATTTTTTATTGCTGTTAAAATTATGCTTCTTACCTACATAACTTAGCTAATGGAGTAAAAAGATGGTCTCTTCCTGACAAATCATTCTCTTCTAAAGAAAACTGTGAGGGTAACAATACATAAATGGAAGGAAATATATGTATGGTAAAGAGACTGTTTAATCACAAGTAATGGCAAACCTAAAATTAGTTCCAATTAGAAGAGAAATGCATGGAAACCAATCTGAATATAGCAGATAAAGGGTGGCATGAAGGAGAGATTATTAAGCAGTAGCATATAACAGGACCCCAAGTTCAGTACTTCCTCATTATATCTATTCTTGAGCAGCAGCATACTGAGTGTATAGGAAACCAAAAAAAAAAAAAAAAAAAAAGAAGAAGAAGAAGAAGAAAATAAAAAGAGAAAGAATGCAACAAGAAATAATTTTACATGGTGGCTACACTAAAGATGAACAAGTATATGTTTTTTGGAAGAAAGACCATAACAACTTGGTTTTTACTTCCAAAATACAGTGGCATGTTAATTGCTTGATCAGCCAAATGAAACTAAATGTAATTAAGACTAGTGTGGGGTTAATTTGGTCCATAATTATGTTATATAAAGTAAATGAAAATTGTTTCTTTTCTAAATTGCAATTCATTAAAATTACAGATATTAAAATAAGATACTATAAAATTACATGAAGCATGTACACATTAATAGCTATTAGTAGTAGCTTGATATTTCTATCCAAGCAACAGTTTATTAGAGTGCCAAAAGGTGATATTTGACCACATGACTGATTTTTTACTTTGTTTTTCTGCTCTTCTAAGAATATTTTTTAATGCAGCAAAGTGTTCTAATCTTCATCTGCTTTTGCCATGTTCTAGATGTTTAGTATCTGCTAAAATACCTCTGATCACTCCTTACTGAAACTTTATTAAAATACAAACACGTATTTAACAATTCAAAATGGCATACAGTTAATGTGCATTTTATATGATGTTGAATGCATACAGCATAAGTAAAGTATTTGGAAGATGTCTTTTTCAAAGGGCAAATTCTGAATTTCTGATTAAAAATTATAGCCATATATATTTATGTAATATTTTTGTCTTAATCTCATTAGAAAAAAGAGTTGGACATAAAAAGACATGGCTCGAAGGTAAAGGAACTGACATTTATTGAGTGTTGATCCTGTTTCAAGCACTGTGCGATGCACTTTAAATAGCCCATGTTATCTTTTTATGAAGTTGATGTTATTTATTCTTCTCCTTTTGCACAGGAGAAAATTGAGGCTCAGAAACATTATGGAACTTGCTGGAAGTCATGGAGCTACTTGTACTATTCACTATGAGGTAGGGAAAGGGTCTCTTTCTATTGAACATGATGGCACACATAGGAAACTAATAAATTTGCTGTGATACAACATAATCTTTTAATTCCCACTTTACATTCTTATTCACTAAGGATATTTTTTATTTATATAAAAATAAAAACCAGAATGTCATAGTATATAACATAGTGGCTGTCCAATCATTTCAGTGATGTTTTATTGAAAAATTATCCTTTTCCCATTGTATTTCTTTGGTCTTTTTGTTGAAAATAAATCAACCATGTATTTACTGCTTACTTCATTCTATTAATCTATATGTCTATCCTTTTGCCAATACCATACTATATTGATTATAACTTGATATTAAATACCAGGTAGTATACGTTCTTCAACTTGGCTCTTTTTCAAAATTATTTTGGCTAGTCTAGGTTTTTGCTTTTTCCAATACATCTTAGAGTGATGTTTTTATTGGGTATATGTTGAATCACTTGATCAGTTTTTGGAGATTTGAAATCCTTTATCAACTCGGTCAGGCAAACAATAATCAACATTCATGTGACTTTAAATACAAGTTGGCCAAATAACTCTATCATTCTGACTCTCTAACAGGACTCCTTATAGTAGATAAGGAAATACTGATGGCTTAGTAACAAGTGCTTGACACAGGATCCCACTTAGTTCAGACTCATAGAAAAGACTCATATTTAGGACAAGAACAGAAAGTATCAGCTAATGATTACACTGTCAATTCTAGGGAAAAGAAAGAGGACTGGAGGAAAGAGTAGAAAAAAGCAGGTGCTTCCAGATTCTGCTGAAGAGGTTGGCTTTCCCAGGTGGGATAACGCTTTTTACCTTTACTCATTCTGGCATTGAGGACAACAGTGATGACTTGAAGACCTGATTAATTTAAAAGGAAAAAAAAAATCACAATAGGATTTTCTTACAACACATAGCAATTGCATTTTATCTGTTTGAGACAGAGATGTTAAAATCAAGTCCAGCTGAAACTTCAATAGGCCACAATACATTTGAAGCAAGGAAAATATAATATACTTTTTCTGTTTATACAATAAAGTATCACTATTTTAGCATTAGTAGTAGTATGCAAACATTAACAAATGTTTCTCAATAATTGATTATATTGCACTAATAGGGAAACTATCCTTAAATTTCTTGAAAATCATCTGCATTTCTCTTCAAGCTAAAGCCATATTTCATCCGTGGGGGGAAAAAATGAAAGTAGAAGATAATTGTGCTTAACAAGTTGCCACCACACATTATTTACAGAAAGAATGTGTGCTTAACAAACCAAATATTTAATATTTCATGCATGAAAAATGGGCAGACATCAGCGTCATTAGTATTCCAGGTGAGGCAGAACATGCAAATTTACTCAGCTATTAAAGAATGAGTCATATGCTGTTTGAAATAGCAAAATAGTTTATGTATATTAGAGTAAACAGTGAAATCACAATAGGAAAAAAAATGGATTTGGTTCAGATGTTGAGCTGCTATGTAAACCAATTATCTCTCCGGAGGGAAACAGCTCTGTCTACAACTCCTTAGGCTCTAGGGCCTATTACAAACCCTGAAGTGGGCTGTTGTTTCTCTTCTCAAGGGAATTGACCACGTCACAATAGAAATAGCTGACAATAATTAGAAAGCCTGCTTCTGCCAGGACTGCACACATTTTTAATACCTTCCTCAGGATTATGGGAGATAATACACAAGGTCGTTAGAATTCTAGTCATGCCACACAAGCCATGGAAAGGACAACTAGACAATAGCCCCAAACTGGACTGTGACAGGCTAATTATTGTGGCTTCATTATGAAACCTCTTTTTACATAGGTCACCTGGGAAGTGTAATTAAAAATGCATTATTGGTGTATTTTTTATTGAAGCAATTAAATTAAAAAGCCAAAAAAAATAATTATATGAGGAGCAAATAATAATGTTGGTCAACAGCATTTATCTAAGAAAGAGAGGACACGTTAGTGGTTCATTAGCAGTAAATGTGTTAACGGGGATCTGTTTGAAAAATGAGCCATAGAATGGCTTTTAAATACGCAGATTAAAGGATTTATAATGTCAAGTTTAACACAGAAATTACAGATAGTATTACATAATCATGAGTAATAGCACCTTTAATCTGACTTAGTAAAATGATTTACATCATACTTTGTGCTGCTTCAATTGTATGAGTATTATATGTGCTGCATCTCAAATCATTTGCTTTATATTTTTACACACTTATGTATCTGTTCTTCCTGCTTCCTAATTATGTGGTACATCTAAATAATTAGATGTTAAAATATGTATCATCCAGGGGCAGAATGTTTTTCTTGGATACTTGTTCTATGGAGGAATACCATAACATAGCTCTATTTATTCAGGAATGTTTATATATAGCTCTAAATATATCATATCAAATCATCCCTCTCTCATCTCAAAACTCTCCATCTACTTCTTTACATTACCATCATCATCACCACTATAATTATTATAATCACTAATAATTAATGAAACCTTTCTACTTGCTAGGAACTAAACATTGCTGGTATTGTTTAGACTTCAATTCCAAATTATCTTAAGAGATTGATAATTTATCTCCATTTCTAAAATAAAGATAATCAATTAAAATTTAACCAATTTCTCTAAATGTATCTTTTAAAATGCACTCTTCTTCAATAGATTGTCCTAAGATCACAATTTTTTTTCTTTATACTACAGGAAATCTTCCATCTTTTAAGCCTGCTTATTTTTGCTGAGTATTCTTCAGATATATAAAAGAGAGAGATAAGCATCTAGTAAGTAAGAATCTCCCTTTTTAATCCCTTTGAAGAAGAAAATAAAATTCAAAGACATAGAGGTACATCAATTATGGAGGTCTCTAGTCCTGGTCTGTGTTGCTCAGTTAGTTGGCCATGGTCCCATGCACCAAAAGGTTGCTGGGTTCAATTCCTGGTCATGGCACATGCCTGGATTGTGGGCTAAAACCCTGGTAGGAGGCATGCAGGAGGCAGTCAATCAATATTCTGCTCTCAATCAATGTTTCTCTTTCTCTCTCCCTTCCTCTCTCTCTAGAAAAATCAATAATAATATAAAAAATCATGGAGTTCTGCTTCTGCCAGTACTGCACACATTTTTAATACCTTCCTCGGTATTATGGGAGGTCTGTGAATGCTAGGGTGAATCCTATATAATAAAAGCCCAGCAACAGAACAGCAGAATGACCAGAACGACTGGACAACCAGTCGCTATGATGCACACTGACCACCAGGGGGCAGACAACACAGGAGCTGCCTCCTGGTGGTCAGTGTGCTCCCACAGTGGTATGGCTGACCACGATGAGCAGCCGCTCAGAGGGTGGGTCCACAGCTGCTCTGATGACCGGGATGAGCAGTGCTCCCACAGCGGGCAATCCCCGCAGGCCACGCCCCTCCACCAGTGCACAAATCCCTTGCACTGGGCCTCTAGAAAGGAAATAAAAGGATAATGATAGAACTTTGTTGTTAAACATGGGACTCTGATGCAAGAAAAATATTTTTATGGTTGATAGAAAAAAGTGTTCCATGTTAAGACTGAGTGCTGGTCTAGAACTGGTTATCACTACTGTCTCTATATGTTCCATGTTAAGACTGAGTGCTGGTCTAGAACTGGTTATCACTACTGTCTCTATACCTTGACATATAATTAGCTTAGAAGTTTTAGTATTGTTAGGTTACATTAGATTCTTATTAATGGTATTATTTCTAATATCAGTAGCACCCAATTTTGAATATGTACTCTAAACCAGATCTTGTACCAGAGGCATTACATGCATTCTCTGTAAGCCTCCACACATCACTGAATCAAATCACAGTAATCCCCCCTTACCTTGGGCAATACATTCACAGACCCCCCAGTGGATGCCTGAGACCTGGAATAGTACCAAATCTTATGCATGCAGTTGACCCTTGAACAACATGGGTTTGAACGGCATGGGTCCTCTTATATGTAGATTTTTTTTTTTTCAATAAATACAGTTGGCCTTCTTCAGCAGCCAGTTTCCCTTTCAAGGGTTCATCCAACTGTGGATTGACACTGTTGCATTCCCAGCCATGGTTTCCCGACTGTGGTTTCCCAACCTTGGGTTGAAAATAGTATTTCAATATAAAAAAATCTGCTTCCGAGCCAAGGTTGGTTGAATGCGCAGTTGTGAAGAGCCAACTGCACATAAAAGAAACTGAAGAGAATGGAATTCTTTCTGAAGCAGCCAGTAACATGTTGCCTTTTTCATTAATTTATTTGGGGAAGGAGGAGTCATTTCTGATCCCCCCTGCAGGCCTTCTACTTCATGTCCACAACTCTTCTTTTTGACCTTCAAATATTAAATTGCTAAAAATGCTAAATATATTTTCTTGGCATATCAGCTCTGATTCTCAAACTTAACATAAATAATGATAAAGCTACCTACAATTTACTACATGACATGCACTACATGCAAAATGCTTTATGTATCTCATTTAATCATCACTTTAAAGGAAACTTAAATGTAGGGGTGACTATTATCTCTATTTTACAAATGAAAAAAAAAAAAATGAGGCTCAGAGAGGTTAAGTAGGGACCACACAGTTCACTAGTGACAGAGCTGGGACGCACAACTAGGTCTATTTGACTTTAAACCCTTGCTCTTTTCCATTATGTCTTACTGCTTCAACTAGACTACAAAGAAACACCTTTCTAGTACTCTTAGGTTGACATCCCAGTGACAGAACTTGTTTTTTAGAATCAATTTTATAGGCAACACTGATCAAGGGAAGAACACGCACATGTGCCAAGCTCTACATTCTGTCATGGAAGCAAAATAAACATTCAGTTCATGAACCACTCTGGGTCCACAGCAACATGTGGGATTCCTGCGCTAATGATGGCAGCCTATGATTTTGTGAACCTCGGTAGAGAGAAGCTAAAACAAAACAACACAACAACAAACAAAAAACAAAAATTTAAAAACCACTTTATAGCTGTTATCTGACAAGAGAGAGAGATTCCTAGGCAGATTCGATCTAAGAAAACCTCTCAAATGGTCCTTTTGGAGACACAAATAAAAACCAAGACTTCTTACCAAAATGGAAACTGGAACTCCTTTAGGTGCAAGGATATATATATATACTGTCTACGTTTTTAGATCAAGGGAACTTTACAGGAAAAGTGTCTCATCTAGGAGGCATAAGGAGATGTCACAACATTATTGAACAGGATTTAAGAAGGGTAAGGGCCAGAAGTTGATAGATTTGTCGCTATAAAGAGATTGTGTGAGACTTGAGACAGAAGTAGAACTCCTTCAAAGTGCAGGCTCTGAAGTGAGGCACAGAAAAAAGAACAGAAATGTTTCAGTCTTCCCTTCTCTGCTCCAGCGCTGTGGTGTTGATAGGCCATTGTGAATGGCCTCTTTTTTTTTTTCTTTAACATTATATGTCCCCTAGTAAAACAATGGATTGGAGGTTTTTCTTTCTTTTGTAGTTATTTATCTTAGCTTTTCATGATATAAATTCTATAATCCACAAAGGATGATAAATATACTTTCTTTCTAACCCTTAGTTTATATATTTTTATTGTATTATCACAGTTACTATCATGGTGATTCTTTCAAAATTCTATGAAGCCATTAAAACAGTGAGTTTTTGAGCTGCTTTGGGGAGGATGGACTTATGAGAAGCTAGAAGCAAAGTGAACAGCTAAAACGCTATTCTGTGATGTGATGATGGCTAGGACTAGAGCAACTACTAAAGCAATCAAAAGGAAGAAGTATATCTGAGAGATTAAAGAATAGTTTGGCTTCAGTGATGTTGAGAAATAATTTAAAGTCTCCTAAAACTTCAAATATGCATCATACGTTAATGTACTATAACCACAAAATTGATCATAATTTAAAAATAGGTACTAATATATTCATCTAACCAAGGTAAAATAAAGTGATTAAAATTATCAGTTTATAAAAGAATTTCAGAAGATTAAAGAGAAATTTAGATATTTCAATGTTCTTCTATATATTTTCCTATTGATATTTAACTTAGTGATGTAAAACTAATTCTTAATATTTAATATTTACAATATTTTACCAGTTTTCAAAGTAACTTTACAGACAGTATCTAATTGATTCTCACAATAACTCTGAGAAAAATAATAGTGGTGATATCCAGCATGTTCTTAGCACTTTAGAGATGGCACAACATCATCACTTAACAGTACTGATTCCCATATTTCCACCAGTCATTCTATTGCTCAATTCTGGGGTTTCTATGTTAACTGAAATATATTTTCAATATCAGTATACTTATTTTACTGAGTATAGTCTATCATCTACAATGTTCAGATATTAAATATCCATCCATTAAGTTAGATTATTTTTATGTGTGAAATTTTTTCTGATAATAGTCTATGTGATGGTTACAGTCTATTTCTAAAAACTGCTATAGATGTTTAGTTTTATAAGAAGCTGCCAAAGTGTTTGCAGAGTGCCTGAACAATGTTACAGTCCCACCAGCAATGCACAAGTGATGCAGCTTCTGTGCATCCTTGCGAGCTTTTGATGTTGTTTCTTCTTTTATTTTAGCCATTCTGGCAGGTGTGTAGTCATAGCTGTTTGAGGTTTTAATTGGCATTTTCCTAATGATTAATGGTGTGAAACATCTTTCGTGTGCTTATTTCCCATCTGTATATATTCTTAGGTGAAATGTCTGTTAATATATTTTGCCCATCTTCTAATTGGACTGTTTGATTTTTAATGTTCACTTTTGAGAGTTCCCCGTGTATTTTATATATTAGTCTTTTATCTGGTATGTGGTTACAAATATTTCCTTCCAGTCTATAGCATGTCATTTCATCCTCTTCACATGGGATTTTGCAAAGCAAAAGTTTTTCATTGTGATGAAATCCTATTTATCAATTTGTTTTCTTTTGCCCTCAGGCATTTATCTGAGAGGAATGAAAACACATGCTTACACAAAAACCTGTACAGAAAGTCTCTGAGAAGATTTATTTGTATTTGTACTTACTTATGTACTGTTAGGAAACTCAGAAATTAAAATAGATTTAATGTGTTTTTTCTAGAAACTAAGTCCAAAACAAAAGCAGTTCACTTACTGCTTCTCATCATTTCTATCAATCATTTGAATTGTTCCTAGAGGGGGGAAAAAAAGTTGTCTATCACGTGAAATTTAGTAAGGTCAAAATAAATTTTTCAAAATATTTTATTTGAATTATGTGTGGTTTATGATCATATGGAGAAATGTTAATAGCATTTCTTTAAAAAATAATGATTAGCTTTGGCTGGTGTTGCTTAGTGGTTGGAGTGTGGTCTCCTGTTTGGAACAGTTGTGGGTTTGATTTCTGGTCAGGGCACATACCCAGATTGCGTGTTTGATCCAGGTGGGCTGTGTACAGAAGGCAACCAATCAGGTTTTTCTCTCTCACCTTGATGTTTCTCTCTCTCCCTCTCCCTTCTCTGACTAGAATCAATGAGACAAATTACTATACTTGTTGTCAATGCAACAATATTTATTAAGCATCTACTATGTAAACATATCATTGCAAGTATGGAGGTGCAGAAGGGAGAAATGAGCAATGCCTAGAGAGGTTAGAGGAAAAGCATTACAAAGCAAGGATTACTTGAATCTGGCCTTGATATATTGTGTAGCCGTTCATCTGACAGACAAGTTAGGGGAAGAGCATTTCAGTTCCAGGAAAAAGTATATAAAAGTCTAAAGGCACCAAATACAATGACATATTTAGGCTAATGCACGTCATTGAATATGACTTCAGCATCTGGAGTGAGTTGGAGAGCTGCAGAAGATAAAGTTAGTTAAAAGGTTTTACACAAACCATATTTTTCCTTACAGGGGAAGAACGCATCATAAAATTACTTTTACTATGGCAAGTCAGATTTAAACTTTTTTAAGATAAAGCTGGAATTATCAAAGACATAGTATTAGAGAAAGGTGACAGAGCCTTTGAAACTAGTTTAAAGATTGTGCTCAAGTTCATGTGAGAAATGTGGGAACTACGGAAATGATACTTGGTGAGATATGCTGAGGAAATATTCAAGGGATTTTTAGAAAATAGAAATGACAAGGTAACATGTTACATTTGGTTGATGAGGAAGGGGAAGGCATCCCAGAAGACTCCCTGGGTTTCTGACTTGAGTTGCCCTGTGAATATATGGTCTCCTCATTTGGATAGAAAATGCAGGACAGCCTTACCTAAGGAGGAGAGTGTGAAGTTTGAAGCATCTCTAGGACATCTAGGTAGTCTAGACCTAAACCTCTTAAACTTGAATGTGCTTATATGAGTCATTTGAGGATCTTGTTAGAAGACTGATCCTAATTTAGAAGCTCTGTTGTGGGGTCCAAGATTTTATATTTCTAACAAGTTATTGGGTGATGTCAATGTCATTGGTTCTCAAAGCACATTTTGAATAGCAAGACTATGGGTTGGTGATATCTTTAACCTTAAGTGCCAATAGGATGCCTGCTAATGATAAGGTTAGGTTTTTTGAAGAAGAAAAGAAGGAAGGAAGAAAGGAAGGAAGGGAGGGAGGGTAGGTGGGAGGGAAGAAAGGAGATAGAAGGAAGGAGGGAGGGAGGTATAGAGAAAATGAAGGTGCTTCAAGAAAGATGAGAAAAAAGATGAGCTAAGGAGAAAAGAGGTGTTGATAAACAGCAAAGTGTCAGCAACAATAACCTTTGTTGGATTTTAATAACACCTATGCCAAAGGATGCCCTGTCTAGAATATTTCACCCAGTGATTAAAAAACAAAACATAAAACGTGTTAGAACCTGCCAGAATTTAGTATCAAAGAAACAATGTGAACTAAAGATACATAAAGGCTGTTCTATAGAACCCAAAGCTTTTATTTTATTTAAGCATTGAAATGAATGTTAGAGAAATATATTGTTGGTATAGTTGCAACAAGGTGGTCACTATTATAACAAGTAGTATTAAAAAACCAGAATAACATGAAAAATATTGCCAGGAAAAACTAAAGGAAAATTCAGGAGACCCAAATCTATCTCCCATACTAGAAGATTTTAGTTTTTGTTTTGTTTTGTTTTCTACGTTAGGTTGAATTCTCACGAGCTTAGTAGTGTTTAGTGTGGTCCTGCCAGAAAGGCGGTAACCTCCGTGACCTCGCCAAGTCCTTTCCAACCCTCAGATTCAATGGTTGTGCACTCCTCTGTCCCTGCTTTTATCTGTCAAGGCTTAACTTGTCTTTTCCTATTGCATTCAACTCAACAAATACCAAGAATCTTACACTTTTCTAAGTTTAGTAATTGTTACACATTTCATTCAATTATTGTTTTCATCAAATTGTTTCAGAGTGTTTTCAAGTATACCTAAAGGAGAAAATAGCCAAATGCCCACAGATGTATCTCTTTTTTATGAAATATACAGTAGTCTATATATTCCTTGTTTAATCAACTAAACACAATCATAGACAAAGAAACTAGTAGATTAATAGTAGAAAATGATCAATTATCAGAAGATAATCAATGTCATATTAATTTGAACATTATTTTGTGGGGAAGCACGGAACTTGGTTGGAAGGTCTGGAAGGAGGAATCTCTGAAAGGTCCGAGGCCTCTGGGGGACCTTGCCAAGGCGGCAGCCCCTACCTTGACTTTTCCAAACAAGTCCGATCCCCCGGGTGTTTTGTTAAGGTCTCTGTTTAGCCTTTTAGACCCGACCTTGTCGAAGCATGTGCTTTCTCAATGATGCCTGCCCTGCTGATTGTAGCTAGAGGTTCATTTTAGTTCAAGCTGTTGTAAGAATAAAAGCCTAAGGAGGCAGGTGAACATGGCTGCTTGGTGGTGAAAGCCAAGCAGTCCCTTAGCCCTCTCTTTCACAGAAACGTGTGACAGAGCAATCTGTTCCTCCCTAACTCAGGGTCTGCCAGTAGTTTGTTCAATCAAATATGAGTTCTGTTGCAAAACTATGTCAGAATTTTGATTTTATTGTGAGATATATATATATATATATATATATATATATATATATATAATGGAAGGAGTCCATAGTAAAAAGTAATTATGATTTTATGATTACTGGGACATCTAGCAAAGGCGTAAATAATTATTTCCATTTTTCATTCAGATATCCCAAAGTGTTTTAATATTTCACAATAATTAAGTCATTAATCTTTACATCCTCTCTGTAGTACAGGTAGATAATCTGGTTAACTTTGTTTAGTTGATTTTTTTTTAAAGACCATTGTCATATGACTCACAATGCTGTTATGCTGAAGGATAAGGGACCTAGCAATTCTTGATTCTTTAGCCCTTACCAAGGTAATTTTATCACCAAGTCTCAGTGAAGAAATTTCTGAAAAAATGAAATTAACTGGCATTACGTTTTTGTTTTTTAAGCAGACCACATCTTGCTTGCCTTCTGACTTTATCTTTTATAACTTCTCTATTCGACTTCTTTCTAGGTCATCCGATTACCAAATTTTTCTCCTTGGACATGCTTCCCCCGGTGAACATTTTCTCTTTGTATTATTACAAATTGAATATTTTCTTTAATGCCATGTGTCTTATTATGTAATACCAAATTTTATTCCATATTGGCTAATTTTAGTTTAAAATTAATTTATTTGTTATGCCCAGAGGTCACTAAATTGAATATTACCATTTGTGTCCCCTCTCTATCTTTTAACTTATGAAACATCATAAGGTTACATTTAAGGAGGAATCACCTGTCCAATCCATTTGCCTAAGATGTATCTATGCAGCATAATCCACTGGCTTACTGACAGTACCAATTTGATTTTCTAAAGCTGTATACTTTAATTACCTCTTCATATGCCAAACTCATTCTTAATTTTTATATCGTTTTTCTCTTAAATAATGTGACCTCAGGAGAAAAACAGCAAATGAATTAAACTTTTAGAGAAATAAGTCTTTCCTTTTCTTCTCCTGTTGAACAATCAGGGTGCCATTTCAATGCTTTAGCTATGCGTACAATTAATCACTTAATTGTAAAGATAAAGAAACTTGAGAAGCAAAAATATAAAAGAGAATGTATTTGAGAGTGTATACATAAGGATGAAATTCAATTAAAAGAAGAAAAAATGATCAGAAGGCATGGTGGAATAAAAACAATACTAATGTGCCTTTTTATTCTATCGTGATGTGGAATACTGGGAAGACCAATGCTATCTCCCCCCTCTGCCAGTCCAAGACACAAGGTATAAAGGAAATTATCAGAAGGGACAATCTACTTGTTTCCTTTGGGGTGCATGTTTGTGTAGTAGTAGAAGTTTCTATTATCCCATATTATGTAAAAAACAAATAAGTTTAAAAGAGTTATTTAAAGTGGGATTCATCTGATATTTTAACAACTAATCTAGCTATCAGAGGCTCTTTTCTTAGTGATCCAGAATGGCAGATGGTTAAAGAAATAAATTGCTCCACCAATCATGTTTTTCTTCTCTAGTTGTTTTTAATACCTGATAAGTAATCAACTATAATTTTATCTATGTGTAGATGTATACAGATACAGTTGTCTATCAATGTTAAAACAGCAATTCATTTCTTATCTATAATACTAGAGGCCCAGTGCACGAATTCGTGCATGGGTGGGGTCCAGTTGGCCCGGCCCCAATTGGGGAGGATTGGGGCAGGGCCTATTGGGAGGAGGAGATGGTGGGAGGTTGGCTGGCCAGCCCGCCCCAATCAGGGCCTGATCAGGCAATTGCCCAATAGACCCTGCCCAGATTGGGGTGGGGAGCCCGATTGGGGGCGGAGCTGGCTGTGGGGAGGGGCTGTGGGCCAATCGGGATGGTGGAGACCCATCAGGGGCAGGGCCAGCCAAGGGGAGGGGCTGTAGGAGTTTAGCGACTGGTCGTTCAGGTCATTCCAGCATTCCAGTCACTGGCTTTTTATATAGAGAGATTACATGCTGTAATGGTTAATATTATATGCCAACCTGGCTAAGCTATGGTGCCAAGTTAGTTTGGTCAAACAGCAGTCTAAATAATGCTATGAACTTATTTTTAGATGATTAATATTTAAATCGTTAGATTTTGAGTTAATCATTTTCCCCTCCATTATGTGGGTGAGCCTCATCTAATCAGTTGAAGGCCTTAAGAGTAAAAACTGACATTTTCAGAGGAATAAAGAATTCTCTTCAAAATTTCTATGTAAAACACCTACCAGAGATTCTAGCTTGCTGCCCTGAAGAATTGGATTCAAGACTACAACATCCACTCTTACCTGACTCTCCAGTCCATTAGCCTGCCCTAAGAATTTCAGACATGCCAGCTGCTAAAATTACAGAGACAATTCCTTAAAATCCATCTGTATTTGTTGTTAGTTTTTTTTTTTTACTCTCTCTTGTGTACCCTTCTTGCTCAGAGAGATACTAAGGAGGTCTTTCTTTGTATACCTTCTTTATCCTCTGATAATCTAGAAAGGTAATTGGTGGAAAGGCAAGATATAGAAATATGTAGCAAATTGGTAAAAAGAAATAGTCTGGTTGGAAAATTGTACTGAAATAATAAAGACATTAATTTAACTGCACTGGACAAAGAGTAGAATATTTAAAGAAATAATTGGCAAGGTGATTGACAAGGTGACCTACTAGGTTATGGCTTCCATCTCTAATTTTAGTTTACCAAAGAGGTTTTTCATACTGAAATTGAAAAAATCTTTCACGTGTCAAACTTTTTTTGTGTGTATGTGTGTGTAGCCTATTATGTAAATGTTCCTGAAATGTACACCAACAATCATTCTGAAAATATAGCCAATCAAGTTTCATTCTTTAATAGTCTCCTAGGAAACCACTACAGCTTCAGAAAGGGACAGCAGAGAGTGGAGGAAAACAAAGGTAACAAACCCCTCATTTTAATGTTTAAAAATGTACTTTAGATGTAACTTCATTGCTAAACATTAGATATATGCACCCTTATTATATGAGGAAAACCTCAGAACTCTCTTATAAGGGAGAACACTTAACCTTGTAAGTTTGCATTTTCACATAAAAAATTTTTTAAAACTTGTGGGAAAGTCTTAGTCTGGTTGCCCGGATAATGGAAAAGGGTGGCCCTTAGTTTTTCACAAGTAGGTTGTGGCAGTTTTGCTTATGCCTACTTCTTAGCAACATTCATTTCCACTGCCATTGTTCAGATATAAGTGCTCTTTTGTTTAGAGAATCCATTCTTTTAGAATTGTGTCTTCCAAGCAGACAGTTTATGTGTACTTGTATATCCAAAACCTTATCGTTAATTTTCTTATTTGACTGTAAATCTATACTCCATTCTTGACAGAGTCCCTAAATTCTCAGTGGGGAGAAAAATAGTTGCCCAGTATTGTCAAAGGAAAAATTTAGTACCTCCCTGCTAAAAATCTCAATATACACGTACAAAAGTTGATTTCCCTGAACTTCCTATCAGGACATGCATTTAGGCTTTGTATACTATTTATTTATTTACTTATTTGTTATTCTCTGTCCTCAAACTGTGGAGCTGAAAACTGTGCCAGCCATTGTACCATCTCCAGGCTTGTTACGCTAGTATGTAGTCATCATATAGATTCTAGTATGTAGCTATCCTCTAGTTTCCAACCAGACTAAGACTTCTCACAAGTTTTAAATTTTTTTTAAATGTGAAAATGCAAATTTACAAGGTCGTGTTCTCCCTTATAGGAGAGTTCTGAGTTCATATAATGAGTGCACACATCTAACTTTCAGCAAATAAGTTATGTCTAAAGAACATTTTTTAAACATTAAAATGAGGGTTTGTTACCTTTGTTTTCCTTCCACTCTCAGCTGCCCATTTCTGAAGCTGTAGTGGTTTCAAGGAGACTATTAGGCTTTGTGTACACTAGTATGTAGTTATCATACACTAGTTGTTCCTATATATAACACTAGTTGTTCCTATATATAACTTTTTTTTTTCAGGTGGGAATAAATGTTATAAAGCAAAAAAAATCTTAAAAAATAATCTAATCTAATAAAAGGGTAATATGCAAATTAACTGTCACTCCGACATAAAGATGGCGGCACCCATAGTGTCCTGCACCCTGGCCATGGAGGGAAGGAGGGCTGTGGACACAATGCAGGGCTGCTGGGCTGGAGGTGTGCTCCCAGCGGCCGCCGCATGGCTCGGGGCACGCTCCTAGCCCAGCGGACACAAGGCAGGGGGTTCTATGCTCATGAGCTGCAGAGAAAAAACCTTTTCTGACCACTCATTGGCTAAGCTCCCTGTACGCTGCCATTCGCAGTGTTTTTGGCAAGTTAGGTAATAAGAATCCAAGAAGATGATCTAGGGTTTTTCTACCACACTCCTGGAGGAAAAAAAAAAAGGTCAACTACTGGAGGAGCTAAGAAATTTCATATCCTGCCCTAGCCAGTTTGGCTCAGTGGATAATGCCTCAGCCTGCCAACCATAGGGTCCAGGTTCAATTCTGATCAAGGGCATGTACCTAGATTGCAGGCTCCTCCCTGGCCAGGGCCAAGGTCAGAGCTCATGCAGGAGGCAACCAATCGAAGTGTCCCTCTCACATTGATGTTTCTCTCTGCCTTTCCCTCTCTTCAAGCTCTCTAAAAATCAATGGAAACATATCCTCAGATGATGATAAAAATAATAAATAAGAAAGAAAAAAAATGTCATATCCTATGAAGGACACATCTTGAAAATGCCTAAAGAAAGTTTTCATTTTTTTCGTGGTGAAGGGACTGGAATCTGTGTTGAAGAAAGCACCTTGGTGGCTGCGGCAGTGGCGGCAGCAGCGGGTGATGGGGCTGGCGCTTTCCCCTGATCAGCCCGGTCATGTCCCATAGAGGGAGGCCAGACTGTAGCTTAGGACATCCCCTGAGGGCTCCCAGTCTGTTAGAGGGGGTAGGCTGGGCTGAGGGACCTCCCCCCAGTGCACAAATTTCATGCACTGGGCCTCTAGTAAATGCTATAAAGCAAAAAATAAGCAGATAGAAGACAACTGCAGAGAGACTTTAAATAGGACAGTCGTGCTTCCATCCACATTCTCACTGGCATGGGGTAATATGCATGGGGCCACCAAGCAGTGGCCATCACTGTTGACTTTCCCTGCCCTACACCAGGTGAGTGATGGCCAAAGAGAAGTTCCCCTTCCTTCCTCATGAGGGTGGCAGAGAACGCTTTTGACTTTCTCTGTTTTACGTCAGGTAAATGCCAGTGACCAAGAGCCAATTCCCCACATCCCCAACCTTTCTAGCAACACCTGACAGGTAAAGCTCTTTTGACTTCATTGGCCTTTTGCCAGATGAAAGCCAATAATGCAATTAAATTTCCATAGCAGCAGGAGCCACCAGGGCAATTCTGGAGGCCCTCAAACTTAGTGTCTTGCAGTTTTGCCATCATGCAGGCCATGTAGTCAGATGCGTGCAACAGTATGGGGAACCTAAAACCCCAACCTTCTAGTCAGAATACCAAGAAGGAGAAACTCTAGGAAATAGAGTAGGGGTAGGATCACTGAGATGAAGGACCTGGATAAAAAAGGGACCCTTTGAATCGATGCATTAAATTCTGAGAATATTCCCATGCTGTGCTGTACATGAATAAAACCAATTGGGATCCAGGCTGCAAAGGCATAAAAACTAAACTACAGAATAAATCACTGTACAGATTCCAGACTGGTCTTTGGATGGTGTACAATCAGAGAAGACCAGAATAGCTTTGCAAGAATTATGAAAACTAAATTGACATTAGAAGCACAGCCCATAGAAAAAAGATAAGGACTTATAGTCTACTAGAGGACCAGTGCACGAAATTCGTGCATGGGGAGGGGGTGTCCCTCGGCCCAGCCTGCACCCTCTCCAATCTGGGACCCCTCTCACAATCTAGGACTGCTGGCTCCCAATTGCTCACCTGCCTGCCTTCCTGATTGCCCCTAACTGCTTCTGCCTGCCAGCCTGATCACACCTTAACCACTCCCCTGCCAGCCTGATTAATGCCTAACTGCTCCTCTGCCAGCCTCGTCACCCCTAACTGCCCTCCCCTGCAGGCCTAGATCCCCCAGAATTGCCCTTCCCTGCAGTCCTAGTCACCCTCAACTTCCCTCCTCTGCCGGCCTGGTTACCCCTAACTGCCCTCCCCTGCAGGCTTGATCACCCCCAAATGCCTTTCCCTGCTGGCCTGATCACCCACAACTGCCCTCCCTTGCAGGCCTGGTCCCTCTCAACTTCCTTCCCCTACTGGCCATCTTATGGTGGCCATCTTATGTCCACATGGGGGCAGGATCTTTGACCACATGGGGGCAGCCATCTTGTGTGTGGGAGTGATGGTCAATCTGCATATTACTCTTTTATTAGATAGGATAGAGGCCTGGTGCATGGGTGGGGGCCAGCTGGTTTGCCCTGAAGTGTGTCCCAGATCAGGGTGGGGGTTCCCTTGGGGGGTGGGGCGGCCTGGGTAAGGGGCCTGTGGTGGTTTTCAGGCCGGCCACACCCCCCAGATACCCAAGCGGAGGCCCTGATATTTGGGGTTTATTTATCTTCTACAATTGAAACTTTGAAGCCTGGAGTGGAGCCAAGCCTCCTGCTTGCTCTGTGGCTGCAGCCATTTCTGTTGGAATTTATGTATCTTCTATAATTGAAACTTTGTAGCCTTAAGTAGAGGCCTGGGCCAGCCAGGATGTGCAGAAAGCTTGGCTTCCTCCATTGCCAGGAAAACCCAAGCCTCCCTCTGTGGCTGCAGCCATCTTGGTTGGGGTTAATTTGCATGTTTGCTTTGATTGGCTGGTGGGCGTGGCTGGTGGGCATGGCTTGTGGATGTAGCAGAGTGATGGTTAATTTGCATATTACTCTTTTATTAAATAGGATACCAGTGGTCGGCAAACTGCGGCTCGCGAGCCACATGCAGCTCTTTGGACCCTTGAGTTTTTAGCAAAGGCCAGCTTAGGAGTACCCTAATTAAGTTAATAACAATGTACCTACCTATATAGTTTAAGTTTAAAAAATTTGGCTCTCAAAAGAAATTTCAATCACTGTACTATTGATATTTGGCTCTGTTGACTAATGAGTTTGCTGACTACTAGTCTATACCTAACTGGATTGCCTATCTGCTTAAAAAAAAAAAAAAAAATCTTCTCCAGATTTTAACAGGATCTAGAATCCTATAACAAAGTAAAATTCCCTATGATGCAGTGAGGAGTTTTTCTCATTAATTTATATTATCTGTTCAGTAGGTAGAACATTTTAAGCTATAATAAGAACTTTGGATTTTTTAAAATATATTTTTATTGATTTCAGAGAGGAAAGGAGAGGGAGAGAGAGATAGAAACATCAACGATGAGAGATAATCATTGATCGGCTGCCTCCTGCATGCCCCCCACTGGGGATAGAGCCCACAATCCAGGCATGTGCCCTTGACCAGAATCGCACCAGGGACCCTCCAGTCTGGAGGCCGACGATCTATCCACTGAGCAAAACCAGCTAGGGCAAGTTTACTTTAAATATAAGAAGCTTTTGAAAAGTTTTATGTGTGGAAGAGACATAATATGTTTTATATGCTATATAAAATATATAATTTATGTTTTAGGTATCTCCCTCTGGCTGCTATATGAAGAAAAGACTGAGAGGCAAGAGTGAACACTGAGATGCAAGCTAGGAGTATTGCAGAAGTTGAGGTAAGATTGATGGTGGATTGGGCTAGGCTTGTAGCATTGGAGGGGTTGGTTTGGGATACATTTCAATTATTGAGTTTGACACAATTTACCTATACATTAGACTGAGGTATGAGAAAAAAAAATCTAACAACTGGTCCAAGGTGTTTTGACAGGATAATAATAATAATAATAATAATGATAATAATAATAAATTAAAAATAAAAACCTTAGAGAAAAATATTTCTAGAACATATTAATAATTTTAATTTAGATATGCAGGTTTGGGATGCCCATTAGACATGTGGACATATCACAAAAGCAGTTAGCTATATGAGTTTAAGGAATAGATTAGCTCAGAAATATAAATTTTGTAATTATCGGCATATAAAATGAATTTAGAGCAGAGCATAAGATATTCTATCCAGTGATTATAAATAGAGAATACTAAGGTACAGGCTCTCTAATGATTTGAGTAAGAGGAAAAAACAAGCAAACATCCAATTTTCTGCTTGGTAACTGAATGTTTTCAAGGTAAAAGAAACTGATCAAAAAATGTGGTCAATTAAAAATCAACAACAATAATAGAAAACACCACATAAATATCTAAGAAGTAAGGTAAAAAAACAATAGTGTAATAGAATAGAGTAAGTTATCTACATAAATTGAACTTTTGATTATTTTATGAAAACATCAACAAGTTAGCTTAAAATGTCTTCAGGTTTTATTCACAAATCCCAGTAAGACTAATGTTCATAAGGTACTCACCAATCACAATTACTATGTAACAAAAAATTGAGTTCAACACTTCTAAATGAATTATTTAATCATCACCACAGTTCTGTAAGTAAAGTTATTTCTATTTATCCAGATAACAAAACCAGATTCATTGAGGTCAAGTGACGTGCCCAATGCTACTTGTAAATGACATAATTAATGACAGAGAGGAATAGAAGGTGGGATTATAAAAAAAGGAAATGAAAAGGGCAACTGGGTTACCACCTAATCTGTCGAAGCAGGAAAGCTCAGAGGAGAAAAAAAAAAATTTTAATTGACATTCCCTGGTTCAGCATGACAGATGTTACAGATATACATGATTTCCGCTCTAGATAGAGAACTCTCCTCCCAGCTAAGCTGCATGCAGTTGGCGTGGTGGTGAGATTAGGGATGGTGGAGAAGTAGAACAGTGGAAGGGTCCCTACCTCCAGGTTCCCTGTAGATGGATGTGGATGTCTAAAAGCAGTTGTTGCAAAGTTGATCTTACATGTTATAGAACCAGATTAAGCATAATTCCGAAGTCTAGAGTCTAAACCAGTATTTTTCTGAAACATAAAGGAAGAAATAGAAAAGAACTTTCATGGATATTATAGTAACCCTTTCTTATCTGTGGTTTTGGAGATGGGCAAATACCCTGGCAAATATGTTAATTCACACATTAGTTGTGTAAGAAACACAAATAAAATGGATGTAAAGAAAAAGAATGTATTGGCTTGCATAACTGAAAAGTGAAGTTCCCGACACTGAAGATAACAGCTGCTCAAATATTATCACCAAGACTAGATAGCTATCTGCAACTTTCAGCTCTGCTCCTTTATATATTGGTTTTATTTCCCAACCGTGTTTGCCCCCAGTGGTGGACCCCAGAATCTGGATGCCTGTACCTCAATAGTTCATGTAAAAAGTAATACCATAGTCACCCTTTTCTCTGGTTTTTCTTCCCAAGGTTTCAGTTACCCACCGTCAACCATAGTCCGAAAATATTAAGTGGGAAATTCCAGAAAGAAACAAGTCATAAGTTTTAAATTGCATGTATTTCTGAGTGACGTGATGCAATCGTACACGGTCCTGCTCACTTCTGCGTATCTCTTTGTCCAGCATATCTACACTCTACACACTCCCTGCCATCAGTCACTTAGCAGCATCTCAGCTTTCAGATCAACTATAGTATCATAGTACTTGCATTGAAGAAACCCTTATTTTACTTAATAATGCCCCCCAATCATTCATATAACTTTCATTATTGGATATTGTTATAATTATTTTATTATTAATGGTTAATTTTCTTCCTGTGCCTAATTTATAAATTAAACTTTATCATGGACTAGAGGCCTGGTGCACTACATTCGTGCACTGAGTGGGGGCTGTCCCTCAGCCCGGCCTACACCCTTTAGCAGTCCAGGAGTCCTTGGGGGATGTCCGACTGTGGCTTAGGCCACTCCCACCACCACCGCTGCGCTTGGCTGACACCGGCTTGTGACTGAGCGGCACTCCCCCTGTAGAAGTGCACTGACCATCAGGGTGCAGTTCCTGCATTGAGCGTCTACCTCTTGGTGGTCAGTGTGCATCATAGCGACCAGTTATTCTGCTGTTTGGTCGATTTGCATATTACCCTTTTATTATATAGGACATGTATGTATAGCAAAAACATAGTATATATCAAGTTTGGTACTGTCCATATTTCAGGCACCCATTGGGGGTCTTGGAATATATCCCCTGTGTATAAGAAGTGACTACTGTAGTTAAAAAGTAATTAGTCATAAAATGGTTACCTGAAGGTGTAGCCTCAATTGAGCCCCCGAGGCATAGGGAGTAAGGACCCTAATAAGCTTGCCTGTCTTACTCCTTTGGCAAGTAAAAGCTGTTTGGGCAGAAAGCAGTAATGACCAGTGTTTGCAAGAGTATCTAATATATGTTGGTTCTCAACAAAAACTTATTGAAAAATAAATATGTAAATGAGCAATTTAATAAATGAGCGCCAGATCTGAGCTTCAAACCTATTTTAATCTTCTAATATATGGGTTATCTTGGGTTAATCACTAAACCTTATTTTTGCCAAAGTCAAACAAATAAATTACCAATCAAGAAAGAACCTACCAACAAAGAAAAAGACCCCATAGGAGAAGCAAATGGACTATGAAAATACTAAGTCTCAATCAGTACTCAAATTAAAGACATTGTATTTATTATTTGGAATCCATGAGGAAAAAATAAAATGCTGGATCAGAGAAAAATAAAATGTTGGGGGGAAATCATGAAGAAAATATAATGCAAATTAATTATAGCAGAGTATATTATATCAGAATGTTTAGATAGTCTAAACAGAAAAAATAGCATTAAGAAAAAAAAACAGACTTTGTACTTTTTTGTTTCCAATTTTTTTATCTTTGATTATTTCCTCTGTAAAGTAAGTGAGGCATAAATAAAACTGTGGTAAATTGCCTTATCTCAAAAAGTATAATATAAAATATAATAAAGTAATATATACCAAGTCATCTCTCATGGTTACATTATACTTCTCATATTTAATTTATGTTTCCCCCACAACTTACCCTTTTTTTTAGCTGTTACCATTTATAATTTATCATATTTCTAATGAATTGAATCTTCTCAGTTATACATGGATTCCAGAAATGCTTGGTAACTATCTTGTTGTTTTCTGCAGAAGTGGTTTTTGAAAAACAGTCAGAGATTCCTAAACATGCTTCTAATAAGTGCCTTGCACCCTCAGAGGTGTCTCCTGAGCTGTTGTCCAAGTTAACACTGAGAAAGAAGATTTAATGATCTGTCCCTTGGGATTTTTCTGTTGGTTCCCAGGAAGGAAGAAAGTCAACAATAATCCCGTTATTAAATGCTTGTGACATGCTTTGTTATATTGATGTATTAAAAAAGGCATTTTTCACAATTCATACGTCCTTCTATCTGCAACAGAAAAAAAAAAATAAGGGTTTCATTGTGCAACTTATCAAGTTGTAAATAGACAGTTGTTTTTTATGCAGACACATGAAAATATAGAATCCAAATATGCTCCCTCCACTATTCAAATACACTAGATTTCACTTCCTCTAGGAAATATATTTCTTTCAAAAAAAACTGCATAACATGAGAGCCCTACATAAACTACAAATATCTCAATTTGTCTTAATATTTTATTTCCTGAAATTGTTTAATCTCCATTACATACATCATTTTTATGTTTGTAACCAAACCAATGTTCTCTATATTAAATTGTAAGGATTCGAAAGACAAGAATTTATGTCAACAGAGCTATATATAAAATGCAACAGACCATGCGAATGGGAGTGATTAATCAGGGCTTCAGTATAGAGCGATGCCCCCTTGGAGGCTTGAGACTTTGTCCCATTCTCTTGCACAAGCATGCTATGTGGCTTTTGTCAAGTCCCCTACTCAACCAAGCTTCCAGATCATGAAATGAAAGTTTGTGAACTTTCTGTAAATATCACCTATGAATCAATTTATGAGTTGCTCACTGAGAAAGATATGCATTGTGTCAATTAGTTTATTTGGTTGCAAATAATAGAAACTAACTGGCTCACCTATATAGAAATGGAATTTATCAGAAGGCTATTGTACAGACCATAGAAACTGTGAGGCAGTTGGAAAACCAGGCTCAAAGAGGATAACAATAGGAACACCTCCCATGTTTCTAGTAATCCTATATAATAAAAGCCTAATATGCTAAGTGTTGGTTGTCTGGTCATCCATTCAACCAAACAAAGAATAATCCTATCTAATAAAAGAGTAATATGCAAATTGACCATCACTCCAACACACAAGATGGCTGCCCCCATGTGGTCAGAGATGGCTGCCCCTATGTGGACACAAGATAGCCGCCACAAGATGGCCAGCAGGGGAGGGCAGTTGGGAGGGATCAGGGCAGCAGGGGAGGGCAGTTGTGGGCGATCAAGCCAGCAGGGGAGAGAAGTTGGGAGGGACCAGGCCTGCAAGGGAGGGCAGTTGGGGGCGATCAAGCCTGAAGGGGAGGGCAGTTAGGGGTGACCAGGCCGGCAGAGGAGGGAAGTTGGGGGCGACTGGGCTTGCAGGGAAGGGCAGTTGGGGGGGACCCAGGCCTGCAGGGGAGAGCAGTTGGGGAGGACCTAGCCTGCAGGGGAGGGCAGTTAGGGGTGACCAGGCTGGCAGGGGAGCAGTTAGGCATCAATCAGGCTGGCAGGGGAGTGGTTGAATTCGTGCACCAGTGGGGTCCCTCAGCCTGGCCTGCGAGATCAATCAAAACTGGCTCTTCGACATCCCCTGAGGGGTCCTGGATTGCGAGAGGGCACAGGCTAGGCCAAGGGACCCCACCAGTGCACAATCGAGGCCGAGGAGGGACACGGGAGGTTGGCCAGCCAGGGAGGGACTGTGGGAGGGATTCAGGGTGTGTTCAGCCTGTCTTGCTCAGTCCTGATCAGCCGGACCCCAGCAGCAAGCTAACCTGCCCATCATATTATCTGCCTCCTGGTGGTCAGTGCACATTATAGTGAGTGGTTGAGTGGCCCTAGCGTATCATTAGCATACTAGAGGCCTGGTGCACAAAATTCGTGCATGAAGGCGGGTGTCCCTCAGCCCAGCCTGCACCCTCTCCAATTTGGGACCCCTTGAGGGATGTCCAACTGCCCATTTAGGCCCAATCTCAGTAGGATCAGGCCTAAACGGGCAGTTGGGCATCCCTCTCACAATCCAGGACTGCTGGCTCCCAATTGCTCGCCTGCCTGCCTTCCTGATTGCCCCTAACTGCTTCTGCCTGCCAGCCTAATCACACCCTAACCACTCCTGCCATCCTGATCACACCCTACTTCCCTCCCCTGCTGGCTTGATTGCCCACAACTGCCCTCCTTTGCTGGCCTGATCCCTCCCAACTGCCCTCCCCTGCTGTCCATCTTGTGGCTGCCATCTTGTGTTCACATGGGGGCAGCCATCTTTGACCACATGGGGGCAGCCATCTTGTGTGTTGGAGTGATGGTCATTTTGCATATTACTCTTTTATTAGATAGGATTATTGACCATATTTCCTATGCTATACTTTACATTCCCAGAACTATTTGTATAGACAGATATTCTTTGTGTAAAAATTAGAAAAATATGGGTAGAAAAGGAAAAATCACAAGTTCATCTCTAATCAGAAACACATTCTAAACACTTAGTTTTTTAAAATTTCTTTGTGTATAATTTGACAAAACTTTACACATATACTTTCTTTGCAACCAAGTGTAGAATACCAAATGTAGACTATTCTGAACACCCCAAAAGGATTCCTCAATTCTTTCCAAGTCAGTACTTCGCTCAAGTGTAACCACTGTTCTGACTTCTGTCACTTTATCCCTACAAACAAATAAACAAATCTATCTGTCTATCATCTTCCCTGCTGTTAATCTACATGGAATCTATAGAATGTACTTTTGTAACTGGCTTCTTTCATTCAACATTATATGTTTTATTCTTTTAATTTTTTAATTATAGTTATATTCAATATTTTATTTGCTTCCGGTGTACACCACGGTGATCCTCTGATAATTCTTGCATCTACTTGACACTATATATAATTATTACCATATTATTGATTATATTCCCTAAGCTGTAGCTTGTATTACCATGACTGTTACTTCTTAATCCCTTCACTTTTTCTACCCCCCAAACATCTGGAAACCATCAATTTGTTCTTTGTAATCTGAGTTTGTTTATTTTGTTTATTTTGTTTTTTTAGATTCCACATATAAGTGAAATCATATGGTATTTGTCTTTTCTAACGATTTTACTTAGCGTAATATCTCTAGCTTCATTCATGTCATCACAAATAGTAAGATTTCTCTTTTTTATGGCCAAATAATATTTCAGTGTCTATATGTATTAAACTTTATTTACTTGTCTTTTCTTTGGAGCATTTAATCCTTTTACATTTAAAGTTATTATTGATTGATATGTAATTATTGCCATTTTATTAATTGTTTTCTGATTGTTTTTGTAGTTCCAAACACAACTTCACAGAAAGCCATCAACATGAGAAGAAAGCAAGAGAATAAGAAAGGAACAAAAAGAACTATAAAAAGAAAACCTTTAACTTTGATGGCATGTAATGTTATTTTACCCAACAAGCATGTCCTCTAAACTTCCTCTAAATTCTACCATCAGAGAACAACTTCTTTGGGATAAGTTTTGCCTCTCTTTTTCATTCATGTGTTCATTTGTTTAGTTATTCATTCATTTGGTTGTCACTGCACAAATATTCCTGATAAATATATGGGAAAAATTAATGTTAAGTGCCACTTGAATGTCCTTCTCCCTCTTAGAAGGCAGAAAAGATACCTGGGATGTGTTAGTTAGAAATCAATCAGAGGAGCTGAAGGAGCACAGAGAAGGAAAGCTCTTGAAACCAGGCAGCTGCCTGAGATCCACTTTACTGGATGCACTAGTGAGACGTGAGTGTGAGCTGTTGGGTTCTTTGTCTGAGAAATCCATGAATGAATTCACAGACAAAGGAGGGGTAGGCAAAGGGAAGTGAAGTTTATTACAGAGAAAGTAACAAGGCTCTCAGCAGGCAAGAGGGGACCTGAAAGGGTTGCCACAGAAGCTCACTAGTCTAAGGGTTTAAATTTCCTACACTTGCCTTCTACTGGCTCTGTAAAAACAAACAAACAAACAAACAAACAAACAAACAAAAAACACCAGCCAATCTCCTTTTGCCCTCATCTCCCAGCTTTTGGTTCCTGCTCTTGGGTTCAGGGGGAAGGGCAGCTCTACAGTTGATCGGTGCATTCTGCCTATATTGCTCACATCCTGACCATCTGGATCATCTCCTCCTTATTTACCATCTTCCCTCCCTGCGGCCCTTACCCTAAACTGCCTGATCCCATCTAACTCCTCACTACCACTCTGGCCTTCCCATTCAACAGTCACACCTGAAATCTCTAGTGGCTGTTGAACCCGAAAAACTCTTTCTATATTTATTTGACATAAAAGCTATAGCCCTTGATTTTTATATAAAACTAGAGGCCTGGTGCACAAAATTCATGCTGGGGCGGGAGGTCCCCCCAGCCCGGATTGCGAGAGGACGCAGGCCAGGCCAGGGACCCCCCCAGATGCGTGATTGGAGCCAGGGAGGGATGCAGGAAGTGGGCCAGCTGGGGAGGGATCGCAGAGGGGTCCAAGGTATGTCTGACCCATCTTGCTCAGTCCCAATCGGCTGAACCCCAGCAGTAAGATAACCTACTGATTGGAGCATCTGCCCCCTGATACACATCATAGTGAGCAGTGGTGTACTATGCTAATCAGTGGTGTAATATGCTAATCAATTAGCATATTACACTTTGATTGGTTGACTGGCCAACTGGATGACTGGACACTTAGCATATTAGGCTTTTATTATATAGGACTAAAGGCCCAGTGCATGAAATTCATGCATGGGGGGGGGGTGTCCCTCAGCACAGCCTGCACCCTCTCCAATCTGGGACTCCTCGAGGGATGTTTGACTGCCTGTTTACAGGGATCGGGCCATGGGGGTGTGGCCAGCCTGGATGAGGGGCTGATGGCTGTTTGTAGGCTGTCCACAGCCCTTTCAGGTTGGGGGGTTCCGCTGCGGTGCCTGGCCAGCCTGAGTGAGGGGCTGATGGCTGTTTGCAGGCTGGCCACACCCCCTGGTGATCCAAGCTCCCAGTCCCTCCTTTTTTTCTTTCTCTTTTTTTTTTTTTCAGCGCCTCCTTGAGTGGAGGCCAGGGCTGGCTAGAAGCAAGTATCTGGGATTTATTTATCTTCTATAATTGAAACTCTGTAGCCTTGAGCAGAGGCCAGGGCCGGCCAAGAAGGGTGGGAAGCTTGGCTTCCTCCATCACCGGGGGCAACCCAAGCCTCCTGCTTGCTCCAGCTCTGTGGCTGCCACCATCTTTGTTGGGTTAATTTGATACTCGCTCCTGATTGACTGGTGGGTGTAGGGGAGTGATGGTCAATTTGCATGTTTCTCTCTTATTAGTGTAGACTAGAGCCCAGTGCATGATTGAATCATGCACGTGTAGGGTCCCCTACACGCTTTCGCTTTCGATCACAGGGGAGCTGGGTGCCTGTCCGCTGGTGCACCAGCCCTTTCAGAAGCCTCCGGTGTGGCAAAGGCTTCTGAAAGGTCTGGTGCCTGAGTGGACAGGCACCCAGCTCCCCCGCTTTTGTTGGTCCGTGGTGGTACGTGAGCTCACTGCCCTAGGCCCCTTCTGTGCCGCAGCACAGCCATGGCACAGACACTGAGCTCGCGTCAGCAATGCGAGCTCAGTGTCCCACCGGCCCAATCCGCCACCCCGGCCACCCTGAGTCCTGCCCCCCCCGCTCCTCCTGGCCAATCGCGGGCATAGCGAAGGTATGGTCAATTTGCATATTTGTCTATTATTAGGTAAGATTAGTGGCCCAGTACACAGATTCGTGCACATTGAAAGGAAATTAATTAGCAGTCAACCAGACTTGGGAACAATAGTACCCCAGCAACAACATAACCCACTGCTGAAGGTAGAATCATGTGGCCCCACAAGGAATTGGGCTCCCTCGTCTCTGGTTCTGGGGTGTGTCACCCAAGAACTGCTGCTGCCAAGACATCGCAGCTTGGCAGCTCTGAGTTGAGCGTCTGCCCCCAGTGGTCAGTGTGCATCATATGTACCTACTTTCGGATGGTCGGACGATCGAATGGTTGGACGGTCACTTAGCCTTTTACTTAAATTACTTAAATCTCTAGTTCATTTTTGCTTAAAATATAGACCAAATATGTAGCTAGTTCACTAAGACCTGTTATACAAAATGTACACTTGACACACTGTGAGCTTTCCAATTCCTCCATTATGTCAGTGCCTCTTTAAATTCACTTTAAATCATTGATCATATTATAAAAAGTTATAAATTCAATCAGAATACTCATTTTTTGGTATATTGTAATACATTCTATTGCTTTAATAAAACATATCAGTAACCATTTCTAAAACTTTTCACATACATATATCACAAACCTCAAGTTTCACTGCTTGGCAACCCTATCTAATAATGAGGGAATATGCTAATTTACCATCACACCCTCACAAAAGATGGCGGCGCCCATAGCCAATAAGGAGGGAATATGCTAATTGACTGCCACACCCAAAGATGGTGGCACCCACAGCCACAAGATGGTGGTGCCTAGTCCCATAAGGTCGCCGGGGTGGCAGGTGCATGGCACAGCCGGGCCTACCCCCAGGTGGTTCCGGCCACTTCGCGCGCCTGCCTCCAGAGTACCCCAGTCCCTTCAGCCCCCAGCCACCCACGACCAATCTGCAGCACAGGCAAGCCTCTATGTCGGCTGCCCAGCTGACGCCCGAGGTGCAGGCAAGCCTCAGATGTTGGCTGCCCAGTCACCCAGGGCAGGCCCAAGGCACAGGCAAGCCTCGTATGGCATCTGCCCAGCCACCCAGGGCCGCCTGAGGCTCAGGTAACCAGGGCAGGCCGAGGCTTGCGCTGCCGGCAGTGGCAGCAGCAGAGGTGTGATGGGAGCGTTGCCTTACCCTGATTGCCGGGTCACCTCCCACCCCTGAGGGCTCCCGGACTGTGAGAGGGGGCAGGCCGGGCTGAGGGAACACCCCCCCCCCCAACTCCAGTGCATGAATTTTCATGCACCAGGCCTCTAGTACATTATAAAATACAACTTAACATTATAAAACACCCTGGATTTCTTATGGCAAAATTTTCTTTGTTTCACTAAATTTAATTGAAAGATCGTAAAAAACTTACACTTAAACACTCAGAGCATGCTTATGACTGCCTTTATGATGTTCAAACATTTTCTTAAGAGTGAGCAAAATAGGCAATCCCTTATTTGTTTACATGATATTTTGAAGTCTCATTGAATTTTTTTCAACACTGGACCAACTGATTACTTATCTTTATTTTGTCAGAGTACTAAGGAATATTTTGCACTTTAAGTACATATAATCCATAGTAAAAATGAAAATGTTCTGACATAGAACAATATGAAAAGAACCTCTAAATACTGTTCCTCAGGAGTAGAATAAAGATATCAGTGTAAATAATATTCCTCAGAGTCGAATAAAGATAACAGTTTTAAAGTTCAGCCTGGCAGTCCTAAGAGGCATTGTTCAGATCATTATAATAAAACATACAGTAACACCAAAGTAAAACTTCAGTTTTAAAACCAAAGCTAAGAAAAATGAGAAGCATGAAGCAACAGTTGTAAAATTAGAATTAATTTTAAGGTAACTTTTAACTTGGAATGGGAGCATAACTACCATGTATTTCCTAATGGGACATTCCAAACTGAATTGCCCTATTACCAATCCTGGTTTTCTTCCATCTGTCTTTCAGTGTCTAGATTTTCATTTCAGACTTGTCCGATTTTCTCTTTCTGCACAGTGCACTTTTTTTGACAGTAGAGGGCACTTTGAATTTAGACAAAACCCAAGAAATCTCTGTATCTTCACTCAGGGAGCTTTTGTTTGACTATAAAGAAAAAGAAATGCCATTTTAGTATACATTTTAAATAACGCATTTTTTTTAAACTTTGTGGTGCTAAAGTTTGTTTCTATTATGTGAAATTAATTAATTTTATTTTATAAAAACAATGTAATATAAATTCCATGCAATATCACTGTGTCTAAAGGTGATTAGTAATGTAACAAATAAATTAAGATCAATCAAAAAATGAATAAATCTTTGGTTTTTCTCTAGTGAAAAGAGCCAGAGAACAGTAAACTCCCATGTACACATTAAGTGACATATTAAAATAACACATCAAAATCCTAAAATTTCAGTATAAAAATATAAAATATCTAAATAAAATCAGAAACATAAAAATTCTGTTTATTTAACTCACAACAGAAGTATAAGTGTTCCCTCCTTCCTCTTTTGAATGCTACTTTAAAAATATGCTTAATGAAATGTAACTTTTCATGCAATCTCATATATTTTATAAAAACTCCTCTAATTTTACATTGAAAATAGTTTTAAAATATTCTAATAGTCAATTGTCTTAATTATCTTTAAGAAATTTCTTTTCAAATATTTGTAAAATGCTACATCATTTGATGGAGATTTATGTTAAAAAATTATCTAAAAGTACTATAGTTGTTTTTCTATTACAAATGAATATCTTGGTGATATTCATTTATGTGACAAATGTAAT
The DNA here is from genome assembly GCF_027574615.1 of Eptesicus fuscus. Taxonomy (NCBI): domain Eukaryota; kingdom Metazoa; phylum Chordata; class Mammalia; order Chiroptera; family Vespertilionidae; genus Eptesicus; species Eptesicus fuscus. Next base: position 41,777,606 of record NC_072483.1, read on the forward strand.
CTTACTTGTAATTATTACATTCTACTTCAAATAACCAAATATAAAATTTAATGCATTTAAAAATTTCCAAATAGACAATAACTTCATCTGTATAATTGTGTTCCCACATCAAATAGTTGCCTCTTTTAATTTAAGACACTGTTGTTGTTTTTTTCATTCTAAAATGTCTTTCCCCATTTGGTTGAAATCAATTACCATATGTACATAAGTTGAAGTTTTGCAATTTGACTTGTTCCTTCCAACCAAAATTGCACCTACTTAAGGCTAATTGTTAATTTTGTAGCTTCCAGACTATGGAGTAACCTCCAGTTTTGCCCTTAGGGAGTTTATACTTAAAAACACAAAATAAATCTGTTTCATTCTCCAGCAAGTGAACAAATGTGCCTAAACTCTTAAACGGTTAAATGCCCTAGTATATATAAAGACATGCATAATTATGTGGCAGAGTTAATGCACATGTATGTGAAATTCTGTAAAGTTAAGCAGAATTTAACGGTCCTATGGGATAAGCTTATTGAAGGCCAAACGGATAGCTATACATGCCAAAAAATGTACAATTAGTTTTGCTTGAGTATTTAATAGAGGAGAAAAATCCATACTAAAAAAAAACAAAACATTTTATTGATTTTTTTTTTTTTTTGGTTTATCTAAATAAGGAAGATAAACTTGAATGCTTCCTCTCACCCTGACTTTTAAAAAACCTGAGAAAAAAAATAATACGAAGATGCGTGTCTCACATATAACCTTGCCCTGTGTAATTTTCATAAATGAAAAGCAAGTAAACAGCAATTGTTGCTAAGCTCAATGCACTGCAACGCTCAGCAATATTTATCGTTAGTCCTTCCCTCTTTTATTATCGCCGGTAAACTATGAATTTGCCACTAACACTGGATAGATTTGCGACAGTTAGTGTAACAGGCTCAAATGGACAGTGCCTATTATCTCTTCCCTTTTCTCTCTTGCCCTTTTCTGGCCTATAGCTTCATTCAATCTGTAGCCACGTGTATGTCCTTTTGACAACAAAAAGGGTCATAATGTTGCCTCTGATCAGACCGAAATTGCCTAATTTGCTCATCTTCTCGCAAAGCCGCGGAGCTGGCCACCCTCCCAAGTTAGGCTGCGTGTCTCCCCATCAGGAACATGAGGGTCCTGTGTGGTCACTGGCCAGCTCACCCACCGCATACATGCCTTAGGGTGTAATGAGCCGCCGGGTAGGGGGTAGGGTGGCTGAGGGGCCGCGCAGGCCTGGGTGGCCCTGGCTCGGGGCAGGCACGGCGGGAGCTGCGGGGACACCCACCACCAGCGCGGTGGCATTCGCGTGCAGCGCGGAAAAGAAACCCGGCCCTGCCAAGCCCCAAACCCGGGGAGGGAGCAGCCGGTCAGCTGACGCGGGGAAGGCCAGAGTGAAGGAATGAGAAGAATGTGCTTGCTCAGAAGATGGGAGCGATAGGGACTCCCGCTCTGATCCCGGGGCAGGCGGCGCGGGGGAGAAGCCGGCCTCGCCACCCACAGCTGTTGCCCATCGGGCTGTCTCCGCGGCCTGGGACAGCGGTGGCCAGTGCTGCAGGGCCGGCCACGGCAGCTGCGTCTGCCTTCGCGGCTGCCCCCGACCCTCCTGTTTCTTCCTTGGTTTAAACATCAGCATTTTTCTTCCCTGCCAGCAACTCTTGTAAAAGGCAGAAAATAGCCTCCACATTTGGCTGAGAGCGGGGGGCGCAGGGAGAGGGGGCTCGCGCGGGGTAGGTAAGGCTTCTAACAAAGCGTGGGTCGGGGGGCCCCTCCCGCCCGCGCTCCCCGCTCTGGTTAGCGTTCCCGTCCCCGCGGTAGCCACGCTCTGTCAGCCTTGGGCTGGGGATTAACTCCAGGCGCAGGGCCCCCCTCCTTTCTGACTTTCCGGGATGTTTCCCCCCTCACCCCCTCCAAGGAGGACAAAAATACGGAAGGTGTGAAAGGGAAGTACGTTCCCCGAGATCACTTCATCTTCTGCAATCCCAATTTCACTGGGATTCACATCAGAGGAAACGGATCTTTTCAAGTACTGGGACAATAAAACAAAAATCAGATGGATGAGTATGGCAGGTTGGGGAGCAATTAATTGCTAATTTGGAAGAGCGCTTCTTGAGGATTTTTCTGACCTGCCTGTGCATGTTACTCTCCTTTGTAAGATCCTCTTCCCCTTTCAAGGCTAAAAGCTGGGTATGATTCAGCTCATAAAAATATGTCGCAGCAATTGGAATTTACCCTTTGACCTTCTACTCCCTCAAGGCCACCTCGCCTACACACACACACACACACACACACACACACACACACACACACACACACACAGCAAAGCTGCAATTCACTAGCTGGCTCTGTTTTCACAAAACAGATGTCTGTGTCGCTGGTGAAAACTGTCTTTTTGCACAAGATAAAACTTCTCAGATCCTATGATAGGACCTATTTACAAAAAGAACTGCAAGCCACATTTTCTGTGCCGCATGTGTGAATTCTGAGATGATATGATTTATATGAGGTAGATAGATAGATGATAGAGATAGATAAATAGAAAGATAGATGGATGGATGATAGATTTTGTGTGCACAGGCACAAAAAGAAAACTGTCACTAAATAGCAATCTTTCTTTTAACATCTCTCTTCTTTATAAAATTTGCTTTTGTGGGTCACTTATGGCTGATTAGATTCAGCATTTAAGACTAGGAAATATAATTCTTTTCAGGAATTCTAGTGACTAGATTTACAACTAGAAAGGGACAGAAAGCTGAGTCTAAAATGAATGAGGAGAGTTTTCTACTTTTTCTAAAAACCTGTTCACCTTTCCAAATAATTTTTCCTTGCCTTTGTGCAGTGAAAGCCCTATTACTAGCTACGGGGGGGAAAAAAAATAATGCTAAGTGTTTTGTACAATTTCTTTTTGTGTGTACAAAGCTGAAAAAGCCAAGAAAATGGGCGAAATACTGAATCAGGCCACCAGGGCCAGTTCAAATACACACAGAGACATTTTTACTGCGTTATTTGAACTATTACTAAATAAAACGCTTTCTTCCCTGGAGCCTGGCTAAGTACTAATTTTCCAAAACATGAATACGACTTCTGGTGAAAAGTTAGAAATAACTTAAGTGCGTGGCTACACCATTGTACCCTCTCAAATTAACAATGTTCCCTCAGCCCTACCCTACATACTGAGAATGGTCCAGAATCTCAAAATCACGTGTGGAGAGCTTAAAATGTCCAGGAAACTTTCAAATGGAGAGGTTTGAGAGCATAGGGACAAGTTTTAAACACTGTTTTCTCCATGAATGTGGAAACTAGGAATGATGAATTGAAACAATTTCTGACAATTCATTACTAGATGTCTAAGTAACTGACAAGTGAAAAAAAAAATCACCAGACAGGAAATAAAGTAATTTTTAACATTAATATAATTGTGCTCTTCTTTTTGAGACAATTATTTCTCTCCTGTATGTTGCAAATACTAACATGGTTAAATTCAGAGCACATAACTTGTAATAAGAATAACAGTGGCTTAAAAATTACATAAGGTCTTTCCTAAGTAACTCAGCACCATTTTTTTTTCTCAACTCTGGAAAAACACTTCAAATTTTCTGCAGTGATTATTCACACGTGCTAATGATATCTCTATTTGCCACAGTGTAGACAATGATAACATTAGGTAATAACAAATTTTCTCTGTTGTTTGTATGTGCTAATCAAGGTTTTGGGGCTTTTTTTCTTTCTTTCTTTCTTTTTTAATACTCACCATTTTGTTTGGAGTTTATGTAGCTAAAAACCTAAAGATAAATCTGCATATATACCTGGATACTCTTTATCAAAGTCACTAGCTTAGTGATGGTCTGCCATTTTTTATTGAAACTTGGGCACCAACTGCTGGTTAGAAATATTTTTCATGGAATTCTTTGTACTTTAAATAAACTAATACTTCAAGATCTGCCATATGTCCCTCATTCATCTTTAAGGCACAGAGTTGCATGTACCCTTTTTTGAGCTGTGACTCTGAAATATTTGTCTTATATAAGCATTGTCTAGTAATCTTTGAACTCAATACAATTTTATTAATAACCTTCAGCAAATTAGGGTAGAAATGTTTAGTTTGAAGGTTTATTCTATGATTCATCTTATGCAAAAACTAAAATTCATTTTGAAAAATTGAGCCTATATTCATTTTCTGCTTTTCTTTTTTTTATAGAGATCAGTATTAAAAGGTCTCTACGTGGGTTTCACGTTAATAAACTTCACAGAGGGGGAAAATATTGTTGTTTCCTTTGGCATTTATCATCTTAAGGTGGTAGAAAAATACGCATCTGCTTTTCCTGTGGAGAGGGAGATAATATGATAACCTTCGGATTATATACATAAGCGGAAACTGATCAGCTTCTCTGGTAATTCCTTTTTTTTTTTTTCCTAAGGGCAAGTTCCAGTTGGATTGTGCTAATGCACATATTCATGAATCTCTCCAAACAGGATTCATGGCTCTCCAGGGAACCCTTGAAGTATGCATCATTGTTTCAATGAAGTATCTTCATTATAAAACATAGAGACTATAAAGGGTGAATGCCATTTGCTTTAGCCTAATACTATCTCTGGTCTGACTTTCCTCCACTATGATTTCTCTCCTCCTTTCTTCTTTCCTCTCTTTCTTTCCTCTCTTTCTTTCCTCTCTTTCTTTCCTCTCTTTCTTTCCTCTCTTTCTTTCTTTCTTTCTTTCTTTCTTTCTTTCTTTCTTTCTTTCTTTCTTTCTTTCTTTCTTTCTTCCTTTCTTTCTCGTTCTTTCTTCTTTCTCTTTCATATCAGACAGAAAAAAATGATACAGAATCAGATTAGATATTAGACAAATTTGGCGGAAATGTTTTTGCTTTCAAAGTTAAACTTATCTCCTTTCAAATGCTATATAGGTAGGGGTAGGAAACTTAACTCTGAAATCCAGAAATTCTTGTATTTGTACAAATGTTTTATTTGATAAAATGCAGTTCGTGGAAATTGTTCTTCTCTGGGTGTGCATAAGTTTCTTGCACGGAAAAAGCAAGGCCAAAGGTGAAAGGCATAAAAATAAGCAGGTAAACACCATTAAAGCAGGCACAGAAGAGAGGCACTATTATCAGAACAATGTGATGAAGCCAGGCACACAAATTTATCTCACTGGCATTATTGCAAAGGGAACAATATCTTGAACCTGATCATTTTTTTTAAGTTTATATGTGCACCCAATACATATCCTAACACTCCCCTTTCTTCTCCACAGAGTTCTTCCAGAGAACCTGAGATTTTAGGGAGTTCTACTAATGCGCATGTTACAAAGAGGCCTTTATTAGAGAGGACATGAATGGAGTTCTGAGACAGACTACAAAAGCCCTACACTGCACTCATGTATAATGGGGTGCTTTATAGGGAAGGAACACTGTCTTTGGGGTATGAAGGACAGTTTAATACAACATCTATTGCAAGTGGACAAAGGAGTTATGTAGCTCACAAATTAGGGTATTCACATCCAGATATATTAGTAGGGGAGTATAAAGACTTGGAATTCAGTGTAAAATGATCTTGTCATCCAACACAGCAACACTGTGGAATGTGGCATTCCTTAGATGTAAGTGGTATAGTCATCAAAATAGATTGTACAAGTCACAAATAACTGCCACTCTGTGACTCTATAGTGATTAGCTCCCAAAGACATTAATTCTTGGTGGCACTAAAAATAAGATGAGACATCTATGATTAAGCAGGAAATGACAAATGCAATTCAAGATACTATATATTCCAGTTGTCTTAAGTCTCTTGGTGAAAATTAATTGAGGATAATATTTTTTAAGAAGCATAAGGGACATAGCACATACAACATGGAGCTAATGACTAATTGTTGCAGTTTAAGTCTTCATTCCAGTCTGGTAGTCAAATCTCAAATGCCTATTGTGTGATAAGCTGTGAGGTGGGGGAGGGAGTTGAGACTTGAACAAAGATGAAAGAACTGGGCACCAGGCTCTGGGGACTCCTTATCTAGTGGACAGGACAACAGGCAAACTCCAGTAAGATGGTCCGGGCTTACCACTACAACAAATAAAGTCGTGACTAGTTCTGTTGCTAAATCTACTGGATTTACTATCATCCCTTGATTTACTGTGACTGTTACCGACATTTGACACTGTTGACTACATACCCTCATTCCTTTGGCTTCTCCACACTCAACTTTTATAATACTACCCCAACCCCTTCTAGCCACTTTTTAACAATCTTACTTCTTATATTCACTTACCTCGACTCACTCTTTAAATGGAGCTATTCCTCTATGTCCTTGATACTTTGATTTTTTTCTATCTCAAACCTTCTGCTTGAATGATCTCAACTACTCCCATGGCTTTACTTGTCTATGTAATGATGAGTCTGACTTTCCAACCCAAACCCTGGTTTCTCCTCTGAGCTCATGCTCATGGAAAGCACTCACTCCTGAAAACCATGTGAATCCCTGACAAGAAGCTTGAATTTAGTGTGTCCAAAGCTAAATTCATAGTATCCTCTCCTATTTCTCACATTCAACCTATTCTCTGTCTCTTGTGTTTCTTTATTTTAGGAAGGCATTATCAGCCACCAAACTGCTGCTTCAGTCAGAGAGCTATATGTATCATTCTTCTCCCTCATGCTTTTACGTTCAATCAGTAACTAACTCCTATCCTAATTCTACAGATTTATCTCTCACCACTCACTTGATTCAAGCCATCATGATCTATTATTAGGATTATTGCAGCAGACTTCTACCTGGTCTCTTTGCCTCTAGTGATATTCTTATCTAATACTTTATCCCCAGTGTTTTTTTTTTTTTTTTTTAATACAAATCTATGACACAGATGTGATGTGTTTATGTAGGCAGAAAAGATAGAGAACATTTTGTATAGAGTGTTATTCTATATATTCATCCAACCATTAGCAAATCCTCCTAGTTCTACCCCAAAATCAGATGCTCTGCATAAAGAATGGCAATAGTCCCTACTCGGTCTCCCTATCTCAGTCTTTATTATTCTAAAGTCTATTTTTTGAGTACAGTCACAGTAATACCATTAACACTTAAGTCACATTGTGTTCTGTCTCTACTCAAAAGCTTCTAGGGCTTTTCCATTTCATTCAAAGTCAAACACTTAATGGCCTACAAAGACCTACCTGACCTAGCTCCCTAGGGTAACCTATCACCTATCTGATTCCATCCCCTCCATTCTTCCTTTAGTTCTCCATAGACTCAACATTAAGCAACATGGGGCAAGAAAATCGACCAGACTAACGCCAAGGTAATCTTGGGACCCACATGTAGGATCCGTAGTTATCTGGCCTGGAAACCAAAAGCAAATTATTTTCTCTCTCTGAGCATCAGGTTTTTCCTCCTTTAAAGCTAAAATAAAATGCCCATTTCAAAGACATTGTGAGGAAATTAGATATGTAATAACATGTATGCCTTTCATGAAAAAGGTACTCTAAAACTTTATTCTTTTTCTCCATTTAATCACCTTCAAAACCAATTCTAGAAGGATTTTCTATTTTGAACAAACACACCAAACACACAATTAACTTTTCCTGAAAACAGAGTCATGTTTAGTAATTGGATTTAGTATTGTCCAGTAGCAAAGATTGGATTTCAAAATGAATCTTTGCTGTTCATTATTTTATTTTTAGAAAATTCACTGAATTGATTTTATTTATCATCACAATTTAAAAATATATAGAATTCTATTGTCACCTATAACCTTGTTATAGTTCTCTTTTTAAAATTTTCTAAAATATTTTAATATATGAACAAAATACTAATTAGCATATTGAATTAATTTGAATTATATTGGAATTTCTTTAATAGTTTGCTGAAAAACACTCTGGAATAACTCAGTTATTTAGATTATAGACTTTGTAGCAATATCATGAGTTTCATACCAAGCATTTAAAAAGAAAGCAGGCAAGTGTGCATTCAAATCTTTTTTTTTCAGTTTGTGTAAAATTATTATTATTTATTGTATTCAAATCTTAACACCAGCCTTCACTAGCTCTGTGACTTTGAGAACAGCATTTAACCACTCTGAGTCTCAATTTCCTATTATGCAAAGTGAGGTTAGTAAATAGTACTCATCTCCCAGGAGAATTTTGAGGATTAAACAAGATATACAAGTAAGACAACTCAATAATGCTAACTAACAGTAGCAGAGGAAAGAGTAATGATTGCAGTCATAGGAGTAATATTAGTCTCCTTAAAATAAGACTAGAATTCTGGAAAAAAATGTTGAATGATCTTGAAAACTCTTTATTGTGAAAGGTCTCTTTATTCTCTTCAGGGAAAAAAAAGTATTTCTTTTCCCTTATATTTTTATAAAATTTTAACAGAAAAAAAATGGTAAAAATGTGCTGCCCAAGATTTTACAAAAGCTAGAGAAAGATTTAGAGCATTCTGCCATGGAGTATAAAGCTGTGTAACATTGTATTTATTTGGTAAATACTGAAGAAAAATGATAGATAAATCAAACTATAAAAACCCTTGCTGTGAGCAGCAGTAGTTTCTCCCAGGAGACAGTAAAAGTATAAAACAGAAAAAATAAATATTAAATTAAGCCTTAGCAGAGATAAATGTGGAAAAAAAAGCCAAGTCAAAGAAGTTACACTTCCTCTGCTTGATTTTTTTGTACACATTTCTCCATATTTTAGCTTTTTATTTTATAAGGATAATTGTAAGATAGAAAAATATTTTTCTATCAAAACTGACCATCAGAAAATTAAAACAATCTTGGGAAAAGGGGAAGGATTGTCAGGAAAAAATGCACAGAGTATGAGGTTGACACTCCTTTTCCATTCAATATTTAAAGCTAGAGACTGCCAGTCAAAAATGCATTTTCAGTCTCTTAAAGAGGATATATAATCATTAATGTGGCAAAGAACAGGGTTATAGTTTAATGATATACTTTGTATTTTGCTTGAATTTCACCAAATGTATTATAATATTTTACTGCCCGATCATGTGGTTCTCACACATGAATCAAGCATTAAATGTATTTTTGATAGAGTCAGTAATTTAGTGTGAATAAGACAGTGTTTTATGATAGTCAAATGAAAATACTCAGGTCTCTTCAGCCAAACTTTTCTGAGGTTGAAATTTATTGGCAGATGTAGGAAGCAGCCATGGAAAGACTTGGTTGTAAAAGACATAGCTTTCATTCTCAGCTCTAACACTCATTAGTTGAATACTTCAAACAAAAACAAAAAGCATGCACACACTACTAAACCTATTTATTGAACACATATTATGTTCTCTGGTGTTCCATGAGGGTAGAGGGCACAGGAAAGAATAAATGTCATATGGTCCCTGGCCTCCATAGCACAGTACAATGGGGAGACACCATGAAAATAAATGTGTCCCTTAACTCATTTGTGTGTCAGGTACTATTCTAGGCAATGTGGAGAGAACACTGAATGACATAGATAGATGATGATAGATAGATAGATAGATAGATAGATAGATAGATAGATAGATAGATAATAGATGATAGATAGATAGATAATAGTTAAAACCTGACCTCATTGAATTTATATCCTAGTGAGTGGAAATAGACAATATCCAAAATATATAAGCATGCTATGTTGCATGCTATATAAGTTGTATGGAGCAGGAATGGAAATTTAAATTTTAAATATGTTGGTCTCACAAGGCCTCAGTAAGAAGATGATACTTCAGCAAAGACTTGGAGGACGTGAAAGAAAACTCAGGCAACTATTTGGAGGAGAGAATTCCAGGAAAGAACAGCGGTTACCAATGCCCTGGGGCAGGAGCATATGTGATGTGGGTGATAGACAGCAGGAAGGTCTCACACCTGCAGCAGAGTGAGAAGTGGATGAGACTGGAGAGACGGAAGAAGGGCCAGATCAGTTAGGACTAAGGAGACAAGTTTGGGGACAGTTCTCCCTTGGTGTTCCAGGAACACGCTGTAGAAGATAGAGCAAGGAGAGAAAGGCAGAAATAGGGACTCTTGTAAAGCACTCTTGCAATAATCCATGAGAGAGAGATGGTAATAACTGATAGAAATAGAAGTTATGCAGAGTTATCTGATTCTGGGTGAACTTTGAAGATAGAGATGACTGCATCTACTGACTGGGGTAAGATGGATCACTCTAATATCATGTGTATGCAACAGTTGGGTGTCTTTTTTTCCCTCTCTTTCCCTTTACTGCCTCTAAATATGCATGCACTGCAGATTAATTTGGTCTGAGAGTTAGAAAGGATTTCCCAGGAAAAGTGGTATTTGACATTGAATTTGATCTTAAAGAATGACTAAATTTTTTTTTCTGGCTGTGAGAAAGGGAAAAGACACTCCAGGGCTTTGCACTTAGTAAATCATTGGAAACTTTAATGAAGTCAATGTCAAGGAGGATGGAACACTGTACATTTATAAAACATGTGAGGGTGTTGGTTCATGGCCTTAAATGAGAAGTATGAGTGGCTATATGTACATATGTGGGCTTGGGCCAGGGACTTTTGGTAACACAAGGCAGAAAATAAATTCAAATGGTTTTAGAAAAAAAAAGAGGGGGGGCGGGGCAAGCATAGTTGTATCCAGGATCCAAAGAAAAAAAATACATTTTTAGAGCTTGCTTTACTACTCTGTTTCTCAGCTGAACTTTTCTCTATATGTTGATGACAAGTTCTCTTCATGAGGCAGTAAAATGACTGCCAATAACTTTAGCAAAAAAATAAACTTGTTTCTTCCATACTCTAATATTTTCCACCAATGGAAGAATTGCTGTTGGAAGGGGAAAAAGTAACAGGAATTAAGCCTGCATCCCATGCCCAATTCTGTAAGTCATACAGAGGCGTGGAATGGTGGAGAGGAGATTTATTTCCTAAGGGAAAATGGAAGCACTGGGCAGACAAAACAACAGATGAACAGTGCTGTTGGCAAAGTAAGTTGGGTAAGATAAAGGGTCTGATGAGTCAAGTGAGGAACTCTGCATTCTATCCAAGCAGCAACCAACAGATTTTAGGCCCCGGATTACCAATATCAATTTTACATTCCTAAGAATCAGTAGTTAGCGGTTAGACTCAGCATGGTAGCTTGCATTACTGGCTTCAGTTCTTAATTTATGCCATATCTATATCCTTTGCCATATGGCTCAAGAAGCAGAGTATATTCCTCCAAGCCTTAACTTTCAGTACAAGTCAACATGACTTGCTTTAGTCATAAAATAAGTTATAATATGCCAGTTCCCAGTCTAGGACTCAAGAAGCCTTTAGAGTTTCTGTTTCTGTTCTCATGGCCTTGTAATTGCCAAGTGTGGGCTACATTCTTGTTTCAGGAGGAGAAAGAAAGACAAACTGCCTCAGCTTATACCAACCAACCACCAGTTGGGCAAGGAAGCCCGGCCAAGATCAGCAAAGGCCCTTAGCTGAGCTCAGCACAGACAGCTGACACACTGATTCATGACAATAAATTACTGCTGTTTTAAGTTACTGAGTGTTGAGTAATTTGTTGCAACAAAAGTGTAAGTTTGGCCATAGTTAATTGTAAACCTCAGGGCTCTCATATTAGTGGCTATTACAATAATAAGCAAGAAATGGCAAGGGCCTAAATCAAGACTGCTGCAGAAGAGTTAAGACTTGATAGATACTTAGGAAGTATCTTAGGATGATGAGTAAGTTGTCAATTGAATATGAGAGTAGAAATAAAAAGATTGTTTGGAGAAATATAAAATTGGAGGTGGCAATATCCAGCTGGCCCTTAGAACTGGGGACGAGAGGACAGGAAGTTAAAGCAGCTAAAAAAGTGGAATTAGAGTATGAAGAATGTGAAAGATCCTGGCATGCTCCAACAATCTATACTAATAAAAGGGTAATATGCTAATTAGACCAGGCATCTTTCAGACATCCTTCCAGACGTCCTTCCAGACAAAGCCATGGTGGCAGGGGCTGAGGCAGAGGCATTTAAGAGCCATCAGGCAGGCAGGCAGAGCAGTTAGAGGCAATCAGGCCAGCAGGGGTGAGCAGTTAGGGTAATCAGGCTTGCAGGGGAGAGCAGTTAGAGGGATCAAGCCAGCAGGGGAGAGCAGTTAAGGGGATCAGGCTGGCAGGCAGAGGTGGTTAGGGGTGATCAGGCAGGGAGGGGTCCCAGATTGGAGAGGGTGCAGGCTGGGCTGAGGGACCTTCTCCCCCGCACCCCCCCGCCTCTGTGCATGAATTTTGTGCACCAGGCCTCTAGTAAGGAATTATAAAAATAAGAAAAACAGCAAAGAAACACGTTGCTGAAGCCAATAGAGAAAACCTTACAATGCTTGATTACCATAATTAAGCACTACAGGGAAATTGATTTGGTACCTGATTAATAAAACAACCTGGCAATCAAGAGGTCATTGGCAACCTTGATGAGATCAACTTTAATATAATGGAAAAAGGGAGAATCAGATGGAGATGGGTTGAGTATCAGTGGGAAAAGGTGGTAGGTAGCAAACTTTCACAAAGTTTGGTAGTGACAGAAGGAGAGAAATGTGTTCACATGATGACAGGTCCAAAGAGGGCATGGTACAGCCAAAGAAAGTCAGTGAAATAGAGGGTAGGAGAGAGAATAAACTGAGGATAAAATCTTGCTTTTTTTTTTTTTTTAATCCTCACCCTTGGATATTTTTCTCATTGCTTTCCAGAGAGAGTAGAAGAGAGTGAGGAGGGAAGAAAAGAGAGAGAGAGAAAAACATTGATATGGGAGAAACACATTGATTAGTCGCCTCCAACATGCATCCCTACCCAGGTTGGGGAATCTGCAATGGAGGTACATGCCCTTGATCAGGTATCGAACCCTCGACCTTTTGGTCCGCAGGCCAGCACTCTAACCACTGAGCAAATCAGCTAGGGCAGTGGTAGGCAAACTCATTAGTCAACAGAGCCAAATATCAACAGTACAACGATTGAAATTTCTTTTGAGAGCCAAATTTTTTAAACTTAAACTTCTTCTAACACCACTTCTTCAAAATAGACTCACCCAGGCCGTGGTATTTTGTGGAAGAGCCACACTCAAGGGGCCAAAGAGCCGCATGTGGCTCACGAGCCGCAGTTTGCCGACCACGGAGCTAGGGTATGCTTTTCACAAATGTATGAGAACTAAATTAGACAATGCTGTTGTTGATGATGATGATGATGATGATAGTACTGATAATAATAACTATACTATACTTACTGAGTGTAAGCAGGGCAATTATAGTAACACTCAGGGAATTGAGCATTTTACACGTATTATTTAATTTAAAATTCTAAAATGGCCCTGGCCAGTGTGGCTCAGTTGGTTGGAATGTCATCCTGTACACCTGAAGGTTGTGAGTTCAATTCCTGGTAAGGGCACATACCTAGACTGTAGATTCAATCACCAGTCAGGGTGCATTTAAGAGGCAATAGCTCAATGTAGCTCTCTCACATCAAAGTTTCTCTCTCTTCCTTCCTCTTCTAAAATTAATTTTTTAAAAACTTAAAAAATAAATAAAATGTTTTATAAGGTACCAAAATTATTATAGGTAAAAAGTCAAAGATGTAGAGATATTAAATAACCTCACTTTAGTCACATAGATCATAAAGAATGGAGAATTATGAATCGATAACATGAATTATTTTTCATTATTTGAAAGTACATGATAATTCATAAAATACAATAGAAATGAATGTGTGTGCATTGTGTATATACACACATTTATACATACATATATACATACATACATATATAAAGGGAGTAGACAGATTAATTTCACTTTGCCAAAACAACAGCCCCTAATTCATTTCTTATAAGTTACCAGAGAAATTTAGAGGTAAGAAGTGATGAATTATCTGAAAGTTGGAGATGCCAGATCGTGTTTCTCTGCAGATGGTAAATGAAAGTTGGCTTTGTTCTTTAATAACTAGGGGCATAGCAATTTTGACTCTGAGAATAATAGGTCTAAAGAAATTCACATTGTAAGTACTATAAATAATATTTAACTCTAGTGGTTAAGAAATTTAAAAGGGATTATTCTGGTTTTTGGTCTTTTGCATTTAAGTTTCATGACTAATATATTTAAAATATAAATTTATAACATAGTAAATAATAATTTTAAACATTTCTCTATAAACTGATACACATAATCCAAACCAGTTAATATAAACGACTTTTCTTATAGGAAAAGCAACATTAGATACTGCAGGATCCAGGATCATCAATCTTGCTACCTTTTATCATTTCACAACCAAATAGCTGCTAGAGATGTTATGGGTCAATGAGATGTCTCTTGACTCCATGATATACCTTGAAAGCTCCTTTTTGTAAATAGACTTTATTTTTTAATCAGTTTTAGATTTATAGCAAAATGGAGATGAAGGTACATAGTTACCATATGTCCTTTCTCCCCACATGCACACATCCTCCGCACTATCAATATTGTAGCACCAGAAAGGTACATTTATTACATACATGAACCTACATTTACACATCATTATCAACAGAAGTCAAAAGTTTACATTAAGGGTCACTCTTGGTGTTGTATATTCTATGGGTTTTGACAAATGTAAAATGACATGTATCCACCTTTATAATATTGTAGAATAGTTTCATTGCTTTAAAAATCCTCTGTTCTGTCTCGTCATTCCTCCCTCTCCCTATCCTTTGGAAATCACAGATTCTTTTACTGTGTCCATAATTTTGACTTTTCCAGATATCATATAATTGGAGTCAAACAATATGCAGCCTTTTCAGAATGGTATCCTTCACTTAGTTATATGCACTTAAGTTTTCTATCTCTTTACATGGCCTGATAGCTCATTTCTTTTTTGTGCTGAATAATGTTCTATTATCTGGATATACCACAGTTTATTAATCTATTCACAATCTGAAGGAATCTATCTGAAAAGGTTTATTTCTGTGCTCTTTATTCTGTTCCATGTATCTATTTGTGTGTTCTTTCATCTCTACCTATCACTGCTTTGATTACTGTAGCTTTATAGTAGGCATTGAAGTAGAGTAATTCCAGTCCCCCGGCTTTGTTCTTCTTCAACATTTTGGTGGCTATTCTGGACCTTTTGTTTCTCCATATAAACTGTAGAATCATTTTTTTTTATATTTACAAAATAACTTGCTAGGATTTTGAATGGGATTTCATTAAATCTATAGAACATCTTGGAAACAACTGACATCTTGATTATATTCTTCCTATTCATAAACATGGAGTATCTCTTTTTATGTAGCTATTATTTGATTTTTTTCATCAGAGTTTTGCAGTTTTGTTCACATAGGTCTTGTACATATAATTTTAGAAGATTTATATCTAAGTATTTCATTTTTAGGGTGTGCTATGTAAATGGATTGAGCTTTTCATTTCAAATTCCATGTGTTCATTGCTGGTATATAGGAAAGGAGTTAACTTTTGCTTATTAACCATGTATCCTGTAACTTTGCAATAATTATTTATCAGTTCCAGGATTTTTTTTAAATCAATTCTTTCATATTTCTTACATAAATAATAATGTCATCTGTGAACAATGGCAGTTTATTTCTTCCTTTTGTTGCCTTTTATTTTCTTTTATTAACTTATTACATTAACTAGAAATTCCTGTACAATATTGAAAAGGAGTGGTGAGAGAGAGCATCCTTGCTTTGATCCTGATCTTAGGGGGGAAATCTTCAATTTTCTGGCCATTAAGTATAATATTGGCCATAAGCTTTTTTGTTAGAAAATCTTAACCAAGTTGAGAAACTTCTCCTCTACAGTTAATTTGCTTAGAGGTTTTATTTTGTTCTGTTTTAATTATAAACGAGTGTTAGACTTTTGTCAAATGTTTTTTCTGTATCTATTATATAAACACGTGATTTTTTTCTTCTTTAACCTGTTGATATAATAGATTACCTGGTATAAATCCCATGTGAACATAGTGTATAATTCTTTACATATTTTTAGTATTTATAATTTTGGGATTTGATTTGCTAACTTTCTTGGGACTATTGTCTATCTAAATTCTTGAAAGTTATTGGTGATTTTTTTGTTTGTTTTTATTTGTGGGTTGTTGTTGTTGTTGTTTTTGTAATGTCTTTAAGTAGTTTGGTATTTGGCATTCTATGGCCTTCTAATATAAATTAAGAATTATCTCTGCTTATATCTTCTAGAATATATAAGTGAACATTTTAATTTTTTTAGTATTCTTAATTTGCTCTCTTTATTATCGGATTTATTTTTTGCCCTACTTTGCCCTGTTCACCCCCAACTATACCTCCCCTTCCTTTAAAAATAAAATCCATGTCCTTTTTTGGCTCTCTTTGCCAAAGTATAGAGGCTATTTAAAGTATTTGATTGGATGTTAGATGGGATAACTTAGAGATGAGAGCATTATCCCTAAGGAAACTAACTTTTGACAACTGGAAAGGGGCTGCCTCCCCCCATCTCATTTGCCATCTGTGATGGCCTGGTGACCCATGAATACCCAGGGCAGGGCTCTGAAGAACAGGGTTTAACTTCTGCAGCTACACAATGTCCTCCATGGGCATTAAACCTGAGAAGTGAGTCCTAATACCAAAGTTAATGCCATAGGTCAGGCTCATAGTTGAAACAGGGTTTCAACATATTTCAAATAGAATAGTGAAGTGCTTAATGCTTTATAAATGGGCAAAGCCAATTTTACATTTGTTTTCCTTCTAATAATAATATTGATTAAGATCATATGAATAGTACTGCAGAAATCCAAACACTAACCATAAGGCAATAAATTTAGACAGATTTTTCTTATACACTTTTATGCTGGAAGTAAATGAACTTGTATTCAGAGCCATTATGCAATTTAGACTTTTTTTTTTTAACATAGCTGAAGTCAGAATACATAAAATGGGAGAAAGTAAGTACCAGAGGTAGTCACAGACAATACAACATTTTCAAATATATATTTTTATTAATTTCAGAGAAGAAGGGAGAAAAAGAGAGAGAAAGTTAGAAACACCAATGATGAGAGGGATGTTAGGTATTTATCTCCCCCAATAGTTTGGTATTTGTTAACATAGATTCTCTTGAGGGCAGGATTTGCTAACAGAATGCTCTAATGGGATTCAATATGGTTTTTTCCCTCCCCTACCAGAAGCACAATAATTTTTTTCCAGTATTCACTGTGAGAACTTGGCCAAGCTCGTGGAGGTAAAACTTATAAAAGTACTGGGAACACGTTAAGGAAGGGACCCCTGAAATTTTAATCCTCAGAGTTACCTACTCTAAGCCACTGGCAATTCATTGATTTCAGTTCAAGTTTTCATTTCCTGGCACTGGTTCCCACGGAGGTTTCTGCTAAGGAGTAAGTTGTGAGTTTCTGTAGTCTCTTGTTTATTTCTTCAATTTTGAAGGACAGTGGTTTTCCTTGTCACCTCACCTTTTTAAAACATCTAGGAAGAGTTGTTGATTTTTAAGCTGTTTAGTTTTTTCCTTGTTGTTAGAACAGAGTGACAACTTTCAAGCTCCTTATCTGCTAGAATCAAAACCAGAAGTCAAACATGGTGTTCTACATATATTTCTAGAACTAGTTGTTCAGTTATTTTTCATAAAAATGGATGTAGAAAAAAATATGTGCTATTGTGTTTTCTTCAATTTTAATTTCATTAAAGTATTAATTAATAGATATAGGAGCTTGTATATAATATAGATTGGTATTTACAGCTTTATAATGTCAATTACAGATGTAAAACATGTCATGTCATCATGACATCATATTTATTTACTATTAAGCAGGCTTTTTAGTTGCAAACAACAGAAACTTTCTCTGGTTAGCATAACCAGAAAAGTAACTTATTGTAAGGGAGTGAGTTAACACACATGATAACCAGTAAGTCTAGAACCCAAGGGCTGGCAGGATCCAAGGCAGGAGAGACAGAGCCAAAATTCTGTATTCATGTTTAAGATGTCACCTAACACACCTAAGAACACCAGAGAGATCATCCTGTTAAATACTCACTCCACCAGTTTTGCTATCAAAACAACCTCAATTGAACCTATTGCCTTTGTCTCATGCCCCCAAAATTCAAACTCTGGGGTAGAAGCACCTGACTAGACATGCATAGGTCACTTGCCCTCTTCTCCAGGAGTGCATAGCGTGAATAATTTGCCAGTACTTCTCCCAGGAGCACCAATGGCTTCCTACATATCTTATGATCTCCTCTTGCCCCAATTAGAAAGCCATTCAGAAGCTAAGCAGCAGTCAAAACAATAAAAGCTTCTGCACCTTTTATGCTCAGGTATGTGTGGCTGTCGACCTTTTTCCTCGCTTTTATGTGACTACAAGAAAATAAGTAGGCTCTTATAATAAATCAGGTGCTGAAATGCATATAGTATCACCTCCTGGATTTGAGCTTACCTTACATAATAATCATTTCATTAGTGTTTTTTGGATTGAATATAAGGTAAAGAGAGGTAGTATTGCAAATAATGAAAAATATTGCATACTATGGATGTCATTTACACTTGCCATTGTGAGGCATTGTGTGATTTTTACAGCAAATTTGCAGTAGCTTTGGGCACAACTTTAAAGTTGCTTATCATAAGCTTTCTAGAAATTATCTGAACCTGTTCAGTTAGAAAATTGGGCTGTAAATCCCATGATACTAAATATTTCTTATAAGATATCAAAAATAAATAGGTCTAAATTGGGTTGGAAATTCTGCCAGACCAGCACTTTGTACAGTAGTGCCATATTTCTGACTGACACCTGTCCTAATCCCGGGCCATGCATGCATAGCTTCATGAAATGTGCAACATTGAATGAGTTACCAAACTTTTCGAATTTTGAAAAAAGACAAAAACAAGAAAACTTGATTTGAGAGAGTTAACGTTTAAAGATTTCCTCATTCGAGCCAAATTGTTCAACCCTTATCATAGTGCAATCACCTACTTTAAAGACCTAAAATAAATGTTATCCATGTAACCTTGTTACTGCAGTTTTCACATGTTCTTTTTGTTTCTGGGCTGGTATACCATATTACATTTACATTTGTCTCTGTTTGCTATAGACTACAAGCTGTACTCCTACAGCTTGTAGGAATACAACACTGCCAAGCATCATGGGAAAGGTAATATTCACATAAAGGTCCCTTGATGTTCACTTTCAAAGGGTTTTCAGATTGTTGCTTGCACACATAGCCCCTACCATACATAGGGGCAGTCTCATGACATTTAGCTAAAGAGTCATTTGAAGAACAAATAGCTTAAAGCTAGTTTGGACTGTACATCAATATGTCCATATATTAGCAAGGTCTTTCTTGCATTTATCTTTTTTAACTGGGATTAAAATTACAAATAATTTTCAAGAGAGTTGGAATTAGTAACTCCTATTGTTAAGTAAATGTATTTAATTATAAATAGTGATTGATTCTAGTAGAAGGAAAATATTTGAACATTAGAAGAGTCTTAGGAATATTCTAACAAAAGGAGAAAGTGGGAATTAATGAATCTTAAGAAAAGCTACATTTAAAATAACAAAATAGTGCATTTTTTTTCATGTAAACTGGCTAGTTAGTTGTGATGCAAGTATGTAAAGTAAGAAGTACCCAGTAATTTGTATTAAGTATCTACTTTGTTTTTTTGATCTACTCTGCTACTCTGTGACTCTTTACTGGTGAATTTACACCATTTACATTTAGGGTAATTATTGATGTAATTGATAGGGATTGCCTATAGCCATTTTATCTTTTGTTATCTAGTAACTCTGTGCCTCCATTGGTTCTTTTCCTTTATGCTTTTATCTGTTGTTTTTGTTTGGTGGTATTCCATACTGGTACATCTTTGCTCTGTTTCCTGTTGTTTTAAACTATATGTCTTGTTTGGGAAATTTCTATGTGTGGTTGCCATCTATACTAATAATAGAGGAATATGTAAATTACCCAGGATGCCGTCACAGTAACAGTAATGTCCGAACAGCAGGCTGCATGGGGCAAACAGGCCAGCAGGGGATTAGTGAGGGATGACCAAATGAATGAACAGCAGGCTGCATGAGTGACAAGGCCAGCAGGGGGGCGGGGGCAGTTGGGGGCAACCAGGCCAACAGGGGGGCAGTTGGGGATGACCAGGCTGGCAGGGGGGCACAGTTGGGGGCAACCAGGCTGGCAGGGGGGCGGTTGGGGGTGACCAGGCCAGTAGGGGGGCAGTAAGAGGCAACCAGGCTGGTGGGGGGCAGTTAGGGGCAACCAGTCCTAGGGGGAGGGGCAGTTGTGGGCAACCAGGCTGGCAGGGGAGGAAAGTTGGGGGCAATCAGGCCGGCAGGGGGAGCAGTTAGGAGTGATCAGGTTGGCAGGCAGAGGTGGTTAGGGGTGATCAGGCTGGCAGGGTAGGCAGTTAGGGGCGATCAGGCAGTTAAGGGCGATCACTTTTTATAAAACCAACTTTTCTAGTTAGTTTTATAAAAGTGAAGTTGCATATGTACCATAGTTTTTTTTTTTTTTTTCCCTTTTGAGTACATCTGATCTTCATCATCCTTTGCCTGCCCATACCTGTCCCTCTTCCCCTTGTATGTTTTTATTGTCACAAACTAGAGGCCCGGTGCACGAAATTCATGCATGGGGGATGTGTCCCTCAGCCCAGCCTGCAGCTTCTCCAATCTGGGACCCCTCAAGGGATGTCCGACTACCCAGGATTGGGCCTAAACGGGCAGTTGGACATCCTTCTCACAATCCAGGACTGCTGGCTGGCTCGCCTGCCTGCCTTCCTGATTGCCCCTAACCGCTTCTGCCTGCCAGCCTGATCACCCCCTAACCACTCCCCTGCCAGCCTGATTGATGCCTAACTGCTCCCTTGCCAGCCTGATTGCCCCTAACTGCCCTCTCCTGCAGGCCTGGTCACCCCTAACTGCCTTCCCCTGCAGGCTTGATTGCCCCCCAACTGCCCTCCCTTGCAAGCCTGATCCCTCCCAACTGCCCTCCCCTGATGGCCTGATTGCCCACAACTGTCCTCCCTGCAGGCCTGGTCCCCGCCAACTGCTCTCCCCTGCAGGCCTGGGTCCCCCTCAACTGCCCTTCCCTGCATTCCCGGTCACCCCCAACTTCCCTCCTCTGCCGGCCTGGTCACCCCTAACTGCCCTCCCCTGCAGACTTGATCGCCCCCAACTACCCTCCCTTGCAGGCCTGGTCCCTCCCAACTGCCCTCCCCTGCTGGCCTGATCACCTACAACTGCTCTCCCTTGAAGGCCTGGTCCCTCCCAACTGCCTTTCCCTGCTGGCCATCTTGTGGTGACCATCTTGTGTCCACATGGGGGCAGCCATCTTGTGTGTTGGAGTGATGGTCAATTTGCATATTATGTGTCTATTAGATAGGATTATCCCTGTTTATACTGAAAGTTTTTGGCAATCCTACTGGTAGTATTATGAGCTTATGTTCTTTTTTTTCAGGTAGAATAACTCCCTTGAGTATTTCCTGCAATGGAGGTTTTCTAGCGATAAAATCCCTCAGTTTCTGTATGTCTGGGAATGTTCTTATTTCTCCTTCATATTTAAAGGATAAGTTTGCTGGATATAATATGCATGGCTGGTAATCTCTCTCTTTCAGATGTTTGGATATTTGGTTCTGCTCTCTTCTTGCTTGTAGAGTTTCTGCTGAGAAGTCAAGTGAAATTCTTATGGGTTTTCCTTTGAAGGTCACTTCTTCTTTTTCCTGGATGCTTTGAGGATTTTTTCTTTGTCAGTAATTTTTGACAGCTTCATTACCAAGTGCCTTGGAGAGGGCCTCTTTGGATTGATGTAACTAGGTGTTCTCTTTGCTTCTTGAATTTGAGGATCTAATTCTTTCCATAGATTTGGGAAGTTCTTATCCACTATTTGTTTTAATAGACTCTCCATTCCATACTCTCTCTCTTCTCTGCTATGCCTATGATTCTGATGTTATTTTTTTTATAGGGCTATTTCACATTTCTTTATTCTCAGGTCTTTCTCTTCTTCACTCTGCATCATTTATTGCTTCCTATCTTCATTATCACTTGTTCTTTCCTCTAACTGGTTGGTTCTGTTTTCTATGCTCATCTTTTCACCCTTAATTTCTTTAATTGCCTGCTTCATTTCCAGGATTTCTGCTATATTATTTTTTAACAATTCAATTTCTTTGGAGAAATACTCATTTTGTTCATTGATTTGTTTTCTGAGTGAGCTGAATTGCCTGTCAGTATTTTCTTGCATCTCATTGAGTATTTTCAGAACTGCCATCTTGAAATCTCCGTCATTCAACTCTAATAAGTCCATGTGTTCCAGTCTGTTTTCTGGGGATTTTTCATTTTCTTTCTTGTCATCATTATTGTTGTGGTTATTCATGGTGTTCGTTGTTCTCCTTTGTTTTCTCGTTTATCTCTGAGGAGGTCTTTCTATTCTGTTCCAGTGGATGGCACTGAATTGAAAGATTTTTTTTCCTCTGTGCCCTCATAGTTTTAAGCCTCTGTGTCTTCCTTAGGCTGTACTGCCTCTGCTGTTTGGGGGTGAGATTTGTTTTTCCCTCACAGTAATGGCAGTCCCTGACCTCCAAGCACCCCTCCTGGGGTTCAGTCACTGAGGGAAACTGTGTTTCTACTGCAACAGCTCTTGGCCTACAGATAATACATTCCTGGAACGACTCCAAGGGCAACAGGAGGAGAGATTTGGGAGTCTAATTGGTGGCAGGGCTCTGCGATCTACTTTCTTTGCCTGAAAGCTGGCAGTCAGGCCTGGCTGTGGGGAGCGACTCTGTAGGGAGGGTGTCTGCTGACTTGCAGCTCACACATGCAACTCAGATCTCATTCACAGCGCCCCCCACCCCCACCCCACGGTTCAGACACTCACTGTTTGTGTGCGTGACCACACAATGCTGCCACTCCAGTGGCTATTCCAACAGCCAGACACTTGTTGGGTTAGCTCTCTATTGGTCCAGACCGGCTGAGGAAAATGCCTATAACTGCTGCTGTCAGTTCTCAGCTGCGCTGAAGACACGCTGCTGCACTGTAGCCATGTTTGGCTTCCTTCCCTTCTCTTACCTCCCCACTTATTCCAAGGAGCCCACCTTAGTTGTTCCGGTGTGCAGGTCTCTCAGGCATGCATCTGTGTTGAGCAGGGACTTCTTTGTCAAATTATAAGTGGTTATTTTGTTGAAATGTTAGGAGGAGAGGATAGACCCACCCTTATGCCGCCATTCTTCTGATGTCACTTTGATCAGGATAATTTTAACATAGTTAGGGAGTCTGAGAACTTCAGCATCTGCAAGCTGGAAAACTAAGAATGCTGGTAATGTAATTCAGTCTGAGTTGGGAGGCATGAGAATTGGGGTGGACAATGTCCTAAGTCCAAATTGGAGTCCAAAATGCCAAAGACTAGAAACACTGATGCCCAAGAGCAGCAGATGGATGACTGAGCTTAAGCAAAGAGGAGTATCTATTTTATACCAGGAGCATGTGTTGTGTGATGATGCTATTCAAATGAAAAATAAATAGTCCCAGTCCTCAAGAGTTCTGCATTAAAAGGGATATTGTTATCTTTTGTGGAAAGTATGAATTACTTTTTTAAAGATTAGACTATTCAGAATCCTATATTTTAATGTTTCCATCAATTTAACTAAGTATCATTTTATTTGATTTAATATCAGAGAAAAAATTTTTTTGAACTCTGCAAACCTGGGCTCCATGCCATGTATATAGTGTTTTTCTAACCTAATAACTAAATGAGAAATTATACACTCCTCACATTTATAAATCTTTTGAGTAATGACTAGACTGTATTTTTATATCTTTAAAGAACAACAGTTTGCTGGGAATAGACAGCTGACTAAGATAAAAATCCAGTCCTTGCCTAAGGTACTCTATCAATAAAGACAAAATGAAAGACACTAGGAAAAGTTGTATGACTCACATTTTGGGAAAGTAACTGTTGTTAGTTTCAATTTTCTTCAATTAGGATGGATGTTAGTAAGGATGTTAACCCTGTCATTCTGGCTTAAGTCCAGCTTGGGTAATTACATTCTGCCTACTTAAATTCTCTTTGGTCCAAAGAAATTCTTCATTCTCACCTCACACTCTTTTGTGATATAGCTGCACACAGCTAAATAGAGGCCACATTTAACCTTCGGAATGGCAGCATCTCCATGGTGGAAACTTGATCATTCTGCATAGTATCAGTATAAATTTACTTTTGGGATAAATGTTTTAGAAAATGTAATAAAGTCAAATAAGTCATATGGCATTCTTAAAAATATTCCCCTCCCCCCAAAAAAAAATTCAATAGAATGAATTGTCTTTGACAGTGTCTCTACAGTAATGGGGTATTTTTTAATTTATTTTTATTTTTTTGGTTTGCCCTGGCTGTAAATGTAAGATCATTATCATTAGATCTCTAAAATACCAACAAGCAAAATATGAAGAGATTTAAAGTCACCTTTAAAATCACCCCAAAAGTTCAGTCTCAATTATCGACAATCAATGTCATTCTCCTTGGCTAAAAATTCATACCAGAGAATAAATTCTAAGAAGAGGAAAATTTTAAAGTACAATTGATGCTGACAGTTTATCAATGGAAGTGCAATTCTAAGTCATGCTCATCTGTGCACCAAACCACTGGTTCTTTCTCTGCTCCATCTGCTTTGCACTTTTGCCACATTTTTGTAGGGACATTAGACATTACTCAAAAGTAACCTTTACTACAAATACTTCAAACTCTTTCTGTGAGATTTCATTTGGAGATGTGCATTGGTCTTCATGTACTGTTACATGGCAAACATTTTTACAAACATTTAAAAGTTCCCATGGATATCTCTCTGTAACACCTATAAATAATGCCACTGAACATACAGATTCCTTGAAGACTCAATTTTTAAAATGATAATATATGTACATGACACCTATGACATACATGTACATTATGCCTATGTATTATAGCAATTATATAATTACCAATATAAAATGAATAGCAATTTTCACATATTAAATAAAAATTGACAAATTAAGAAAAAATAACATAAAACACTAATAGATAATTGGACAAAGAATAGGTACAGGTGATTTATAAAGGTGAAAAGAGCACAGGAAATTTATAAAAGTAAAAAATGTCAACATTCAATATTGATAAGAATATAATTAAGTAAACACTGGTAGGTTTTTGGTGCAAACACTAGTACATTTCAAATTTAATATAAATTGGTACAATTAATTTAGAAAAAAAGTTTTGCAATATTTTCCAAGAGCCTGAAAAGAGATATATTTCCAATAATCCCATCTCTGGGAATCTATTTTAGGAAAATAATTATTTAAACATAACATTTTATAGAAAAATATGTGTATGGTAGCAAATCATAAAAGTATAATCAATCAATCAATAAGTAAAAGGAACACTACATGCCCTGAAAGAGCTTACATTTTTCAGGGAGAGGTAAGCAATAAGTATTAAAATGTTATATATAGAGTACATAACTTATATAGTATTATAAATGGCTATAATTGAGGAAGAAGAATAAAAGGAAGTAGACTAGAGTAAGAAGGAATGGGAGTATAAACAAGGTGCAGGCTATAGTATTAAGTGGGATAGTCAGAGTAGGCCTTAATCAAAAGGAGACATTTGAGTGATGTTTGAAAGATATAAGAAAGTTACTCTCACAAATACACATGGAAAGAGAATTCCAGGCTAGAGTCAAACCTGTAATGAAGGCCCTAATGTAAGCACTTGCTTGTCATGTTTAAGGAATAACACAAAGGTTAGCATGATCCAAGCAGAATGAGCAAAGGGTAGAGAAGTAGTACATGAGGTTATCTAGGCCAGTGGGTGGGGCCTTGTGAGCCATTATAATGACTTAGACTTTTACTGAGAATGGAAAAGGGAGGAGTCACAGAGTTGACTTGTGTGCAGAGGAATCATATACTATGACATATTTTAATAGTATCAATCTAGCTGATGAAATGAGAATAAACCATGGACCAGAATAAAAGCAGAAAGGTCTGTTAAAAAAGCTATTATGGTTATACAGACAAGAGATAATGGTGACTTGAACCATACTGTTATTAGAGGAAGTGATAAGAACTTATCATATTATAAAAACATTTTGAAGAAAGGGTCAACAGAATTTCCTAACAAATTGGTTATGCAGGATAAAGGAAAGAGGATAGTCATAGATGACTTTAAAGATTTTGGCCTGAACAACTACAAGGGCAGAGTTGAGATCAACCAAGTTTGAGAAGGCAGAAGGAACAGGTTGGAGGGTGAGAGAGATCATAAATTTCATTTTAAGCATGTTGGTCGAGATGTTCATTAGATATGGACAGAGAGACATCATATATGTGAGCATAAATTCTAGGGCAGAGATCTAGATTGAAAATACAAATTTGGGAATCACCAAATAAATGAAGAGTCATAAGCTTATCCTACCTAATAATAGACAAATATGCAAATTGACCATACCTCCGCTACACCCAAGCCATGCCCACCAGCCCAAGCCACGCCCATCCTACCTAATAATAGACAAATATGCAAATTGACCATACCTCTGCTACACCCAAGCCATGCCCACCAGCCCAAGCCACGCCCACCAGCCAATCAGGGCGAGTATGCAAATAAACTGAACCAAGATGGCTACAGCCACCAAGAGCAAGGTTTCCCAGGCAACAGAGGGAAACAAACTTTCCGCCTGCCCTTGACAGGCCTAAGCCTCCACTCAAGCTACAAAGTTTCAATTATAGAAGGTAAACAAATTCAAACAGAATGGCGGCAGCCACGGAGCTGGAGAGACCAGGCCAGGGTTGCCCACGGTAACGGAGAAAGCAAAGCTTTCCGCACACCCTGGCCGGGCTCAGGCCTCTGCTTAAGGCTACAAGGTTTCAATTATAGAAGGTAAATTAACTCAAACAGAAATGGCTGCCGGTGGAGCATGCAGGAGGCTTGGCTCCTCTCCAGGCTACAAAGTTTCAATTGTAGAAGGTAAATAAATCCTAGATACCAGGGCCTCCGATTGGGTTGCCAGGGGGCGTGGCTGGCCTGCAAACCACCACAGGCCCCTTGCTCAGGCTGCCCCATGCCCCAAGGGAACTCCCACCCTTATCTGGGACACCCTTCAGGGCAAACCAGCTGGCCCCCACTCCTGCACCAGGCCTCTATCCTATCTAATAAAAGAGTAATATGCAGATTGACCATCATTCCAACACACAATATCTCTGCCCCCATTTGGTCAAAGATCCTGCCCCCATGTGGGACACAAGATGGCCACCACAAGATGGCCAGCAGGGGAGGGAAGTTGGAGGTGATCAACCCTGTAGGGGAGGGCAGTTAGGGGTGACTGGGCCAGCAGAGGAGGGAAGTTGGGAACAGGCTGGCAGGGGAACAGTTAGGCATCAATCAGGCTGGCAGCGGAGTGGTTAGGGGGTGATCAGGCTGGCAGGCAGAAGTGGTTAGGGGCAATCAGGAAGGCAGGGAGGCGAGCAGTTTGGGAACCAGCAGTCCTGGATTGTGAGAGGAATAACCAACTGCCCATTTTATAAGAAGTGAGTAGGTATGTAAGTTGTCGTTGTCACTTATAAATAGACACTCTTTCCTAATCCTTCCTAAGACAGAAATTATTCTAAACCTTATCATCTCTATTCTGTTTCGCAGACAATATGGTTTCCCATTCTGTATACTAGATGAAAAGAAATCTTGCCAACTTGAGCAAGACATAAGTTGGAAGAAATTATTTTTATGTCCTCTCACAGACATGGACAACTTTTTTAAAAGTTGAATCATAACATTAGTTTACTTAGAATAACATTAACTTAGTCTGCTGAGATCTAAGCCAAAGATTTGTTTTTTGGTTCTGGTCATCGTAAACAGACAGTTGCCATGAACCCATAATACTTGGAAAGAATCAAACAAAAGAATGCTTGGAAGTTAAATAATTTCAGCTCTAACTCTCTTTTCACAAGCCACATATTTCCAGCCCAGAATCAGAAAGCCAATTTTCTCTCTACGCACGCCATTTCTGCTTTCCCAGTCTTCACCCACCCATGGTTCCCAAGCCCTAACCTTAGTCTGGTTTCTGGTGGGACATTATGGTTTGTTTGTTGTTTTACATTATTTTTATTAGTAATTGATTTTTAGAGAGGGGGGAATGGAGAGAGAGAGAGAGAGAAATAGAGAGAGAGAGAGAGAGAGAGAGAGAGAGAGAGAGAGAAGCATTGCTGTGAGAAAGCAATCCGCAACCTAGGTGCCCTGACCAGGAATCAAATATGCCACATTGTATGGGATGATGCTCCAACCAACTGAGCCACATCAGCCAGGCCTATTGTTTGGTTTTTATCCTCCAGTGAAAATTATATAGGAAGACCTCCAGGGTGAATGGTTAGGTGAGTATCACTGAAGAAAGTCTCCTAAATCCTATACTTGTCAGTGGTCTCCTCAGCCATTAGCAGTTGCTCCTGTTATACACACATAACAACAGCTTTCTGCACTCTCACAACTTCTCCAAACAATGGCAGCCTTTACAGAATCCTGAGTAGCTCCAGGAATCCTTCACTATGTAAAATAGACTGTAATCTCCCCAATACTTAAAAATTTAGAAATAACAAGTGTTACTTAATGGATAGTTTAATAAGCCTTTATGCTTTACCAAGAACTCCAGAAGCAACACCAATGTCACATAGTTTTTAAAAAAATAAAGTCATAGTTTATTTGATTTATAAAATGGGCAAAAGTTTCTAGCAACCACAGCAACACATTTCTAGATATTCTCCTGGACTTCTTGCTGTTGTTGTTAGTGTTGTTATTTGAGACGGGCTAACCTGAAATTTTCATATCTACCTTCTGGCAATGATCAAATACAAGTATCTAAACCAGAATTTTTACTTTGTCTTACCAGTTGAAAGTTGAGGCCACGAAATACTCCTGAACCAATTATAGCTCACCTATCGAAATTAAATCTAAATTTAGTTCCCACACACACATACACACACACTTATCTTGCTAAATACAGTTGTTCTCCTTGTGTCACATGAGTTTGTAACAGAAGCTTAATTCAAATATCAATATCAAAATTTGTTCTCCCTGTGTTTTTATCCCAATGCAGTATTCCCAAGTTGTACAGAACATTTTGATTGTTTTATTTTTAAACATGCCAAAAATATATTCTATATTAACACTTGAAACTTCCCAGACTTGAGAAGGAACTAAACCATCTGAGGATTTATCGTAGCATGATTTGATGTCACTGAGGTCATAGGCAGGCTGCAGAACAAATGGAGAAAATAATTCTCTTAAGGAGTTTTTATATCAGTTGTGTTACTGATCACAATCTTTCCTTATTTCTGACTCCAGTCA
This sequence comes from Eptesicus fuscus, assembly GCF_027574615.1. Lineage (NCBI taxonomy): Eukaryota > Metazoa > Chordata > Mammalia > Chiroptera > Vespertilionidae > Eptesicus > Eptesicus fuscus. The sequence goes on from NC_072483.1 coordinate 41,806,879, forward strand.
TTTGACTGAGCCAGAGGGGAAAAAAGAGAGACCCATGATGTAGAACAAGGTGTCAATCAACCTCTGCAGCAATCACGGCTTTTCAATGCATTTTCATCAAGTGTATGGCCAGCCATGTATGCTCTCAGTGTGCCAAATCCATGGAAAGTGAAGAAACCCAGTAAATTCTGCTGGTATGGAATTTAGGAGGACAGAAATGCCAGAGGATATGTCAATGAAACAATTGAAGGCATTCAGTAATTTGGGAACACACTGAATTAGAATTAGTAAGAGACCTGTCATTTTATTCCATCACATGACCTGGTAGAGTCAATTCTCCTCATACCTGGCTGTGGGTCCTCCAGGAGTGATCTAACCCGTGGTGAGAGGTCCTGCTCAAATGGCTTCTCTTCTCTGCAGCTCCTTTTGAGGACCAAGTCTCCTATACTCACCCAAACAAAATTGCTTCTCTTCTATATTCAGACAATACATTACACAAACCTCTATTTAGAGCACTTACTGCATTATATTATATCCTGCTACCCACACATATCATCAGCTTCCCATGTTTGTGAAGCTTCCCACTATTTTAGTGTGCCTGCACACAGATAGAACTTTTGTTGTTTTTTTCCTAGTAGGCAGTACTAGGTCTTGTTATCACAAAATTTTCATTGCCAAGCATCAGGCTTAGTATAAGGTGGGAGCTCTTTAAACATTTGTTTCAACCTTCTCCCTTGCTAGTTCTGCTTACAGGAAAAATGCCTTGTCTGAACTGTTACATATTCAATGTCCTCCAAAACTGTGATGCTTATATAAACTAAGCAGGAACAGGGCCCAGAGTGTAGGAATAATACAGAAAGGGAAAAACAAGTTTTTGTTCAAAAGGTAATGGCTTATTTTAAAAATCTGTGAAGACAATATGGGTGCCTGGCTAGTTGTGCTGCATTATGTGGGCTTTCTAAAGTTTCATCTATTCATTTCATAATGGTTATAGTCAAATACTTACCAATTTATAAAGTGTGTGAAGTCTGAGTTGCAGTCTCTCCCCCCAAAAATATACTTTTGAACTGAATGGGTTTATATGCTTATATTCTGTTTTTAAATCAGTATTCATTATTGATGCCAACTCCAGTAATACTAATATATATACAACAGTGATTACTGGTACAAGTAAATGTATGTAACCTTTCAAGTATGTAAATAATACTGATTAATTAGCAGACATAGAACCTATACCAAGGGATGAAATTGGAGTCTCTATTATATTAAAGCGAGAGAAGAAAACATACATGATAACCGCTTAGAATATTTTTGGGGACTTGTTCAGTATAGAAACTTCTTCCCTAGAGTCATTTTTAAATGTTCTTTTAGTCATCGATAAAAAAGAGTAGGATATCAAAGTTCTTCTAAACTACCAAAAATTATCTGTGGCATATATGTTCCTATTAGATCCTGCAAGATGACTAGATTAGTTACTAGTAGTTCAAAGTGGTGAACCGAGTAGGAGAGGAAGTGCTTCTGCCCATGAAGCATGAACTGGAGCTTTGAAGTCTATATTCTGAAATTCTAAAGTTCTTTAGTGTGCAGATTACAAAGTAGTCCTCATGAAGAAACTCTACCAAGGTGCAGACATACTCAAGTAGAATTCAAGACTAACGGTACTTCTCTGCAGACTTCAAATATTGTAGCTTTACTACACTTTATGTAGGTTTACTATACTTATATATTGCATTTATATATGTTCACTTTATTTATATGTTACATAGATATGTATTATGAACACAATAATAAAACATTTTATTATTCAGCCACAGGGAGAGCCAAGTTATACTTGTTCCAAAACAAGTTACAGCATATACAAGTGCCAAGTTCTGGAGCAGAGAAAAATCTAGAGCTCAGTGAGTATGGGGTGAGCTGTATGAGATAAAGTTAGAAATGAGTTCACAGTGCAAAATCTGTATTTTATTCTCAAAGTCATGGGTAGCCATTAAATGGATTTAAATAGAGTATGTGAAGTATGCGTGACAAAAATCAGGTGTACAGTTTTAAAAACTGACTCTGGCTGCTTTGTGGAAAATGTTTTGTGGTGGAAAATAAAAGGGGAGCAGAGAGACTACTTAGAAAGTTCCAATTGTCAAAAGATGTGGTTTGGACTGACTAGTGGTCATGGAAGAGCCTGGCCTGCTGTCTGCAAGATTATCTAAGCAGTCATACATTTTTATCCCTCTGAAGCTTTTGAAACTCACAAACAGAATAGGACCATTCAAAAAGCTGAGAATCCCAAACTAGTTTACTCAATGGTTAGAGCATTGTACCATTTAGGTCAAGGGCAGGTACCTCCATTGCAGGCTCGATTCCTTGCCCTGGTCGGAGTGCATGCGGGAGGCAACCAATTGATGTGTCTCTATCATATCGATGTTTCTCTCCCATATTGATGTTTGTCTCCCTGTCTCTTTCCATCTCTCCACTCTCTCTAAAATTCAATGGGAAAAAATAACATCCTTGGGTGAGATTAAAAGAGTAAATAAATGAAAACCACACGCTGAGAAGCTAAGGTTTTTTTTTTTTACAGAGGTATCAATGGCTTGGAAAATCAAGAAAAGTTCAGCTATGATCACACATAGTGGGATTCTAAACTAACTTGTGAAAATTAAATGGGGGTGCCATGAGGGAAAGTGCAAGGGAATTTGGGCCTTCAAGGTTTACGAAATAAAATAAGTAAAACACTTTAGTTCTAAAGAAATATTGTGTATGCATATTTGTGATATTACCACTGCAGTATTTCCTCAATACCTTTTTTTTTTTCAGTCAAAGTCATTAATCTGTTACCCATGTGTCCTCTAAAGTAGGACACTGTCACTGCTGAGCATTTACTTGCTGCTTAAACACTTACACTTGCTTCCAAGGAAAACCAGAATTCTAATCACAATGATTCTGACCATTTAAAGCAATGGGCTATGGATGTCACTCAAAATTGTGACCTCATTATTGGAGATTTTGCTCCCAAGTTCAAGGGAAGTTAGGTCTGTGTGGACTAATTTTAAATTTAACAAGCAGAATGACAAGACATCTTTCTAGAGGTTTATATTACAGTGGAGACTAAAGGGATGAAAGTTAACATTATTTAGTTTAATTTCAGAAGGTAAATCAAACTCAATTACTCAGGGCTGATTATATAGTCAAATAGCCAGTGTCTTGGTTTCTCTCCCTTCTAAATCCTCAATGTAAAGTATTTCACTAGTATTTAGAATCATGGTCTGGACTTCACATTGATGGGTGATCACTCTTTTGTTTGAAATGAGCAGAGCTCATTCGGGTCACTTAAATAAATTAAAAATTTGTTTTAAGGATATACAGAAAAAAAGTAAGACATTCCACCATATTGCCAGGCTGTAGGAATACAGAAATGTCTTCAGTCCAAATTGAGCTATAGTTGGATGGCAGCTTTGATAATTCCAAAAATATGCAAATGTTCCTGAGAAGTAGGCTTTCTTGATTCTTACTTTAATGGTCTCTGAAAATATGACTTGTCGATCCCTCTATTTTCTTTACATCTATACCCACTACCAATTAATTATTTTCCTATATTTCTGGCAAAGAGAAAAATAATTGGACTTGTTGATCATCATTTTACATGTTTGGGCAGAGCTTACAGTCAAGACAAATCATGGCTATTAGCCAGCTCATGAATTGGCTACTTGGGATTAGGAATCTACTCTGGCCTCCTTAACTATAAAGGCAGGCCTGTAGTATCAAGTACAGAAGAAACAATGTCATTTTTCTCCCATTGCCACAATGCAATCCTCCTCAATTCTCCTTGTTCTTAGCAGTGTACCTTTTCAGGATATGCCATAATTGGGTTGACTAAGAACCAGAGAACCAAAAAGCAATTATATGTTCAATATTTACAAAATGATAGATTATAAACATTTATGCCCTTCACTACTGATTGAAACTATTCTAAGGAATAGAGAAAAAAGTTTATAAAACATATCTACGTTTTACTTATTATAGTGTGGTGATTTTATATAGCTTCATAATGACATTACAATGAGGATTAGCTCTATTGGTAGACTTGTTACTCATGATTAACCTTTCAAATGCTATTTGAAAATTATGAGCATTTGGCAGATTGTGAAGCTTTCAAAACTTCACCTGTTTTAGATGATATTGGATTCCTAAATACAAATAATGATTTACAGCTTAAAAATAAAATCAGCCTATGGTTAAATTGTTTAGCAGGCCGAAACTGGTTTGGCTCAGTGGATAGAGCGTCGGCCTGCGGAATCAAGGGTCCCAGGTTCGATTCCAGTCAAAGGCATGTACCTTGGTTGCAGGCACATCCCCAGGAGGGGGTGTGCAAGAGGCAGCTGATCGATGTTTCTCTCTCATTGATGTTTCTAACTCTCTATCCCTCTCTCTTCCTCTCTGTAAAAAAATCAATAAAATAAAATAAAAAATTGTGTAGCTGTGAAAATTAGAGTGGATATTCCTAGCATGCTATACCTGGCAATAACTGGAAATTTTCTAAATTGTATTTAGTAATTCCTGCCTAATATTTTATGAGTAAAGATTATATTATAGAAAAATTTGACAGTGATTATTTTGAGTCCACAATGACTCCATTTTGTTACTAGTATTGAAGGGAAAGCACATAGTTAAGTAGACTGTATCAGTCCAATGGGGGAAAACAACATATCTTCAAGCATGAGATCATCTCTTTTCAAGAGCAGCTCAGCTGTCTTATGAAGTTTTTAGACCAATAATGATGATGTTAATGCAAATGTATTTAAGAGTTCTCTAATTATTTGGCAAGAAGAGGTTCCCACATGGAAACAAGCCATTTGAAATTAGGCCTTCAGTCAAACACAGTGTCATTTTCCTAAAGGGTTCTCAATAAATATTACTTGTTGATATGAGTTATGAAGTCAACAATATGCATAGTTTTAAACACTAGAGATTTTTATCTGATGACCATAAAATGCTGCCTGCATCATTTTTAAGAACTGTGCATAAGTTCTGTGATTCTTCAATGCATTATTCCCCTTCTTGACCTCAGTTTCTTTTTGACATTATTGGCCTTATTAATATTTTTAATCTTGAGTTTCAGAGACATTGAAAAATACTGAAGGGAAGTAACTAAGTGGTGAACAGGGCTATTGTGTTAATGAAGGAGTGAACTTTTGGTATATTATGGTAGAAGGCAGACCTAAAAAAAGGTTTGTGTGTCGGGTGTGTGTGTGTGGGGGGTAGATGTTACAAGGAGGCAGATTTCAGATATGGAGAGACAAGAACCTTAAAATAATTCAAGATAATTGACAGACCAGATTATTTCTTCAAGCACATTCTCCCTTTACTAGACTGTTTCATGAAAAAATGAATGGCTTTCTCTCAAAGATGGTTTTAAAAAAATCTTGCATTGAAAAAGAGTTTATACTACCGGATGATCTCTAATGTCCCGTCTATATTCTTAAAATTATATCTGGATAAACTTTTTTTTTTCCAAATCTTACCTTGAATCTCCAACCTAAGTTTATAAAACTGGTACAATATTGGCATTTTGTTTATTTTATAAAGTCATACATTAAAAGTGCCCAAGCTTTTCAGATTTTTTCCCAATGATAGTTTTTATTCTATAACATTTATCCATTTCTACAGTCACACCAGTGTTCATTTTATTTTTATTTTTTATTATTTTTTCTTTATTAATTAAGGTATTACATATGGGTCCTTATCCTCCCATTGCCCCACCACCTCTCCACTCATGCCCTCACAATGGTGTTTGTGTCCATTGGTTAGGCTTATATGCATGCAAACCAGTCGATTGGTTGATCTCTCCCCCTTACCCCCACCCTCCCCTACCTTCCCTCTGAGGTTTGATTGTCTGGTCTGATCGATCCTTTTCTGTCTCTGAATCTGTTTTTGTTCATCAGTTTATGTTGTTCATTATATTCCACAAATGAGTGAGATCATGTGATATTTACCTTTCAGTGTTCATTTTATATAATTCCCACGCAATATTTATAAACTCCTAGAATAAGCCCTGTGCTAGACATTGGAGATGTGGGACAGGGAAAACATGATTCAAGCTGCAAATTACATCTGACCACACCTCACTAACCATTTTTTAAAGTAATAACTCTGTAATTGAGCATCATGCTAGCTTTCTTGTTTTCTTTTCTTATAAACATCAGGTATATTCTTCTTGAAGATGATTTCTGCTAGTGTTTTTTTCTTCAATTCTGCAGCTTCTTTAGCACACAGTCTAAGAATCCATATGCATGAGTGGGTTATGAAGTAAATTCAGTAGGTAGCAGCTAGGATTTTTAAAAAATAATCTACAACAGGATAAAAATACAAATTTAAATAAAATAAACAAAGAAGAGAAGATCTGAGATCTCTGTATATATACTAAATATTTCTGTGAAACTTTTGTGTTAGGGGTATATGTGCATAGAGGTAACAGGTCACAATACAAAGTCTACTTATGCAGGTTACAAAAACATATCACGTTGAAAATATACTTCTTACTAAGTGTTGCAAAAAGGTAAGAATGGCAAATACACTTCTATGGGTTGTTAAAGACTTTATATTTTCAAGTTCCTGCCATTTAAGACTATAACAAAATATAACAAAAACTTTAGCCTCCATCATAATAAATGGGATCACGAGGCAAAATGATAAACATTTATAGAAGGTGAGAGAGAAACTTGGTTCAGTGTCTGGATTCATATCCTTGATTCCACTGGGTTGAGGGAAAGAGAGACAAACCGATTCCCTGCTCAGAGTTCTCCACAGGGTAGCTCAGCTGGGTACAGAGGCCCGGCTCCTGCTATACATGAATGTTTAGAAGTTTATTACACATAATCATAAAGTATACGCACATGAGGTGGTTTTCTATAATTCCTCCAATTGTGAACTCAGCCATTTTCTTCTTTCATTCTTGCCACATTGCCTGGTATAGAGTTTCGAACACAGTGAGTGAGCAATAAATGCTTTCTGGAGATAAAAATCACAGGACATTAAAAAGCTTTATAGTCTTAATAATGGCCTTACTCAAAAGAAATTTAATATGTAAAAGACTTCTAGCCTGATATGACTATGTTTCTATGATTTTTCACATTAGAATGAATAGCATCAAGGTGCCACGACCTTTCAAAAAATGGAACAATAATCAGAATGTTCTTTCCCTCACAAAATGTTCAAAAGACAAAACCATCACAAATTACTAATCTAATTTAATTTTCTTTGTTTGCAGAGGAATTATCAAATCCCAATTTCAGAATATTCCTAAGAAGCTACTATAATGGGATTCATGGAGACTACTTATTAATATGTATGTACTCACTATACTTCCCCACCTTTGGGGTTAGGTACTGTTTTCATGGCATTAACACATCATTTAGCCTTCTTCAGTACCTCCATCTGGTATAAGAATATTAAACATATAGGACAATTCAACTCAGCAAATTTATCATTTGTATCAACCTCTAGGTAAACCAAAGCCTTCCCAGGTAAATTTACTATATCTGTTGTGTAAGTGTAACAACAGTTTCCTGAAATTAAGAAACTAAGAAAACCTTTGATTTTTGAGTCAGGAAGACCCAATTTCTAATCTCTGTTCTGTGATCCAAGGTATTTACCCTCTGAGATTTGGTTTCCTCATCTAGGAAGTGGGAATACATGCCCAGAGGCCTGAAGTGGCTGGGACAGTGCGGAATGCTTGCATCTACCATCCTTGTTGGGTTAATTTGCATACTCACTCCTGATTGGCTGGTGGACATTGCGAAGGTATGGTCAATTTGCATTGTACTCTTTTATTAGTGTGTATATCCTACATTATAATAGAGAAACATGCAAATTGACCGCACCTCCGCTATGCCCATGATTGGGCCTGCCAGAGGCTGGGGGCGGGACTCCGGGTGGCCTAACTGGCCATTGAGAAAACCAAGATGGCGGCGCCAAATCCTCTTAGTTCCGGGGATCCTGGTGAGTGATGGCAACCCTAGAGGGGCGTGGTATGCACAGCCAGCAGCCTCTGCGGGGTCCCGGGACCCATCGCGACCCGGGGGGGCGTGGCCGGGCACGGCCAGCAGCCTCCCGGGGTCCCGGGACCCATCGCGACGGGGGGGGCGTGGCCGGGCACGGCCAGCAGCCTCCCGGGGGTCCCAGGTTCAATGGCGACCCGGGGGGCGTGGCCGGGCACGGCCAGCAGCCTCCGCGGGGTCCCGGGACCCATCGCGACCCGGGGGGGCGTGGCCGGGCACGGCCAGCAGCCTCCCGGGGGTCCCAGGTTCAATGGCGACCCGGGGGGGTGTGGCCGGGCACGGCCAGCAGCCTCCAGGGGGGCCCGGGACCCATCGCGACCATGGGGGGCGTGGCCGGGCACGGCCAGCAGCCTCCCGGGGGTCCCAGGTTCAATGGCGACCCGGGGGGGCGTGGCCGGGCAAGGCCAGCAGCCTCCCGGGGGTCCCGGGACCCATCGCGACCCGGGTGGGCGTGGCTGGGCACGGCCGGCAGCCTCCCGGGGGTCCCGGGACCAATCGCGACCCGGGTGGGCGTGGCCGGGCACGGCCAGCAGCCTCCCGGGGGTGCCGGGACCCATCGGCGACCATGGGGGGCGTGGCCGGGCACGGCCAGCAGCCTCCCGGGGGTCCCAGGTTCAATGGCGACCCGGGGGGGGCGTGGCCGGGCACGGCCAGCAGCCTCCCGGGGGTCCCAGGACCCATCGCGACCCGGGGGGGCGTGGCCGGGCACGGCCAGCAGCCTCCCGGGGGTCCCGGGACCCATCGCGACCGGGGGGGCGTGGCCGGGCACGGCCAGCCACTCCAGGGGTGATGTCCCTGGGCAATCGCCACCCTCGCCTAAATGGCTGGTGCTGAGAGGGATCAATGGGGCCAGTGGAAGGAGCAGGTGGTAGTTGACCACCGAGGCCATCTGCAGCAGCAGGATGCAGAGCTGGGGTCCACGTTCTCCAGGTTGGCCTCCGTGGGGCCCGAGTCGCACCCATAGTAGCCGAGTGGGCATGCTGGCATAGTAGCCCCAGCATGAGGCCAGCTTCCCAAGCCAGGCTGCGGAGGGAGGGAGGGCCTCTGGGCTGGGAGCACTCCCCCACCCCAGTGGACAGGGCACAGAGAGCGAGCAGCAGAGAGCTACTAGAGGTGGTGGGTGTGGTGGCCTGGCTTCCAAGAGGCTGGCTTCAGCTGCTGTGGCCTGCGCTGAGGTGGCTGGTGGTGGGGGCAACTGCATGGGCGCATCCGAGGCTGGGGCACTGGGAGACGTGGGACTGCAGCCCAGAAAGCGAGGCTCCGGAGGACCTGGTCACCGACCCCGGGCATTAAAGCCGCCTCCTACAAGATGTATCCTAGCCTAGGTGTGTGGGAAGCAGATTCAGGAACCTCTCCCTTTGCGGCGCCAGAGCCCAGGCCTGCCAGCACCCCAGAGGAGACCCCCACCAGGATCGGGGGCGTGACCAGTCTCTAAACCAGGGTGGCCATTAGCCTAGGCCTGCCAGCACCCCAGAGAAGACCCCCACCAGGATCGGGGGCGTGACCGGCCTCCAAACCGCCAGTGACCCTAACCCAGGCCTGCCAGCCCCCCAGAGGAGATCCCCACCAGGATCGGGGGCGTGACCAGCCTCTAAACCTCCCGCAGCCCTAGCCCAGGCCTGCCAGCACCCCAGAGGAGACCCCTGCCAGGATTGGGGTCATGGCCAGCCTTCAAACTGTGGTGGCCCCTAGCCCAAGGAGGCCTCCTGGCCGAGGATGCCTGAGTCTGTTCTTGACCTAGGGCCGGGCTCTCCCCACAAGGGACTCAGAAGCCACCAGAGTCTAACTGCCAGTCTCTGGGAGTGCATCCACTGTCCACCAAAAAGTAGGGCCATCAAAGCATTCAGTCTCAGTGCAGGCACAGGTCTGTGGCTGACGGGGTGGAGGCCAGACCAAAACAAAACAGCAGAAACACCCTGCCCACCTGGGCGGGTACTGCTGTAGTCCACGTGGCCTGGGCAGTGTAGAAAGCGCTACCTTCTCCCAGGATTCTGCAGGAGTTGTGCCGTTCTGGGTGCTTTTGCCCAAAGACACACTTTGGGATGAATTCAGAGTCACATCTCATTTCCCATGACACTGGAAGAACCATGTAAAAGGATTTTGACAAAAGCTTTCCACATCTCTGTTTATTCTTTTGAATCCATAAAACGACCTTAAAAAAAGCATCCGGGCCACCTAAGAAAGAATGCACTTTCTGGCCAGAGCACGCAGGATTCTTTTGCCCAACAGGTTAAAGGGAGCAGAGCTGGCACAGTGGGAATGGCCCTGGTGCCCTATGAGGAGACCGGGGGAATGGGGTTGCCGAAATTCCATAAGCCTCTTGCCACCTTCTCCTTTGCAAACCACACCATCCAGATCCACCAGGACTGGAGGCAACTGGGAATCACAGCCGTGATTTGGGACATGGTGAGCAAATCTTGAGGGGCCTCTGTAAACATCTGCAATTGATTATAAGACTGGTCTTTATTTAAAAAGAAATAAAAGAACAGCTTTGTTGAGAAATATCCATATACTGTACATGTCACCTAAAGTGTACAATGAACTGGTTTTTTAAAGTAAATTCAGAGTGGTACAACCATCACCATGCTCAATTTTTAAATATCTTCATGACCCATCCCCTCCAAAAAAAACTTCTACCCATTGGAATCACTTTCCTGATCATCTTCCCCAAAATAGATTGCACTTTAAAGGTGGGTAAAGGAAAGTTGAGGGAAGTTAAAACACTGCACAAAGGATATTGTAAGATGACAAAGCCCAAAGTGAAGCTCATGTGTTTTCTTTAAAAAATATATATTTTTAAAATGTCAGAAAGGGAGAGGGAGAGAGAGATAGAAACATCAATGATAAGAATCACTGATCAGCCAAAACCGGTTTGGCTCAGTGGATAGAGCGTCGGTCTGCGGACTGGAAGGTCCCAGGTTCGATTCCGGTTAAGGGCATGTACATTGGTTGCTGGCACATATCCTGGTGGGGGGTGTGCAGGAAGCAGCTGGTCGATGTTTCTCTCTCATCGATGTTTCTAGCTCTCTATCCCTCTCCCTTCCTCTCTGTGAAAAATCAATAAAATATATTAAAAAAAAAAAAAAAGAATCACTGATCAGCTGCCGCCCACAGGCCCCCTACTGGGGATTGAGCCCAAAACCCAGGCATGTGTGCCCCTGATCAGAATCAAACCTGGACTCTTCAGTCCACAGGCCGATGCTCTCTCCATTAAGCCAAACTGACCAGGGCCATGTGTTTTCTTCAAGTTCTGCGTGGTTTTAATGGTCCCCAAATCTATACTAATAAAAGGATAATATGCTTATTAGAGTGGTTGTCTTCCGGACATCTTTCCAGACAAAGCCGCAGTGGCTACAAAGGCCAAGGCTCAGGCAGCCATAACCAGCTGCAGTGGCAGCAGCATTGGGGTTATGGGGGTGGTGCCTCCAGAGGGAGGCCAGACTGGGGGCCAAGGCACAGGCAGTTTGGGGTGATCAGGCTGATAGGGGAGGACAAGGTAGGGGCAATCAGGCTGGCAGGAGATCAAGGTAGGGGCGAGCAGGCAGGCAGGCAGTGGGGTTAGGGACAATCACGCAGGCAGGCAGGTGAGTGGTTAGGAGCCAGCGGTTCCGGATTGTGAGAGGGATGTCCGACTGCTGGAAGTTGGACATCCCCTGAGGGGTCCCAGATTGAAGAGGGTGCAGATTGGGCTGAGGGGCACACCCCCCCACCCCCACCCCCAGTGCACGAATTTCGTGCACCGGGCCTCTAGTATATATATGTTAGTATATACTAGCAAACAAAGATAAAAGGCTTTGGAGAGGCAAAGACAATACTTCTCTAAGGTCTGATAGGGAAATATTGAGTTTTCCATCTAGTTAAAAACTTTGCTTATGTACAACAGAAAGGTTATGGGTGGGTGATAAAGACACCAAGAAAAATAAATTATTATAGATGCTTTTCTAATCTGCTTAAGAGCATCTCCAAGACCAAAATCTTCATCACATCAATGCAGACATTAGGCCAGTTACGTGTAGCATTAAAAGTCAGCTAATTCAGTGTGTTAGTATTCAGAACATAGTTATATAATGTCCATCACTCAGTTTTCTTTCATGGTATCATTTTTTTAAATATATTTTTTTTATTTCAGAGAGGAAGAGAGAGGGAGAGAGAGAGAGAAACATCAATGATGAGAGAGAATCATTGATTGGCCTGCCTCCTGCATGCCCCCCATTGGGGATTGAACCTGCAATCTGGGCATGTGCCCTTGATTGGAATCAAACCCAGGACCCTTTAGTCCACAGGCTGACGCTCTATCCACTGAGCAAAACCAGCTAGGGCTTTCATGGTATCATTTAGTGTTATCTGTAATTGCTTCCTCTACATAAAAATGTAGGCTTCCTCTAGGAAGATAAGTAAATGAGCTTTCTTAGGACAACATGTCTTCTAAGTCATTCACATAAATATTCAGCGTCTGAGGAACCCCTTAAGAGTTGTGCTTTTATCCTTTACTTTGGGCATCAACTGTTAGCAGAGGTTCTGTATAGATTGTGTTCCAGAAACAGATACCAATGACTACTAGATGTGGAATGTGACCCAGACTCTTTTAGGGACAAAAATATGTTGACAGCTTTGGCCTGTGGAAAGCCAGCCTTGCACCCAGCGCAGGAATGTGGATCTCCTAAGTAGGCTACACATGGCTCCGTCCATTTTGGTGGCAAGGCCAATGCTAGACAAAGCAGCCACCTGAGAATGGATCCTTAGAAACTAGACTAAGGAAAGACATTTCCTGAGGTAGATAGACTTGAAGATAATTTCAGAGGTGTAATTAGCCATGTCTGAACCCTAAAAACAAATAAAATTACTTACACAAAAAGCCACTATCTATATTTGTAAAACGTATCTGACAGGTTTTGAGCAAGTTACATTTGGTCACTTGATATACTGACAGAAATAAGAGAGAAATAATATAGAATCATGTCAAAATTGACAATTCTTGAAGCCTAAAACCTATCATTTTACTGATCTATGCTATAATTACTGATTTATCCTTCTTTTGTATGACATTATGAAGTCCTCCAGTGAAGACAAAAGTATCTTATTTCCTGATCTGTCACATATCAGATATTCAAAAGAAGTTTTGAGAATGTGTTATTACAACAAAGATAGCAATAAAAAATGAAAATTGGTATATGGCTGCTACTCTTTAATGGTTCCATAAAAATTATTATAAACAATTTTAATTATATATATTATTTCATTATATGTGTTTTTTTCATATAATACATGATGCCAGTTTTACACTAATTTATTGGCTTATCAGTACATATTATCAAATTTAACAAATGGCTGGGAAGCCTGAATCTGGAGATAACTCAAATATTACACAATAAACAGAGCACTAGATTTAGAGCCAGGAATGCAAGATGGAATCCCAATTCTGCCACCAACACATTGAATGATAAAGGGAAGTGATTTTAGCTCTCAGAGCCTCAGTTTGCACATCTGTTAACTAGAGAAATTTATTATTTCCTTCTTTATGGCATAGAGTTGCTATGAGAATCAAGTGATATAATGGATGAGAATTCATGCTGAATACACCAAATAATCATTATTTATATTTACCTTAGAATAGGAATAATAATTTACAATTAAACTAAGCTATTTCCTTTCTAGGAGAAATAGTCATGTCATGTATTTTTAGGAATGTTGAGCACACTGTCATTTATATTGGAAAATAACTATATTTATAATATTAATTAATTGAAATTACACATAAAATAATGAAATGCTTCAATTTCCTCCTATTCCCCAGGAGAAGCAAAATATTTGAAAGTTGCATTGCCCTCCTGCTTACATCACCCTAGTCTCCACAATGAATATATTGTATGAAATGAAATAGTAAAACTTTTAGAGGACAAAAATAAACACAGTCCCTCAGTGAACTATTTGAGCTAGGCAATGATCAACAATGGCAACAAAACCATTGATTACAAAGCTAATAGGTAACTTTACAATTTGACTTATCTAAATCCAATGATCAATCTAAACATCCAAAAAAGAGAGATAACACATAATCTGTGCTCCCTTGTGTATCACAATACAAAATATATTGCATCACTTTTACTGCTTTCTTCCAAAAATTGAAACCTTAATTTCATCAAATTGAAACAAAGGATCATGTCAAACAATACTACAGAGATGATACCAGCAAACTCCAGTATGTAGGAAATTGCAGTTTCTTCTAAGAAATTGCAATAAAAAAAGAGCAAAAGGAAACTTAACAATTTGAAGTATCTTAGAAATATATAAACCAAATGCAATGTTTGGAACTTGTTTGGATTCTGATTTGAACAAACCAACTGAAATAATATATATTTGTGACAATAAGGGAAAATTGTACCCAGACTGAATATTTAGTGGCACTAAGAGTTATTTTTATTTTTTAGATGCAATAATGCTATTATCCTATGTAAACGAATTCTTACATTCCATGGATACAGATTGAAGTACTTATCGATGGAATGATGTGATGTTTAGGGGTTGCTTCAAAATAATTCAAAGGCATTAGCAGGAAACTGAATGGACAGTTGAGAGAAGATTGGTCATACATTGATAATTGGTAATTCTACTGGAGGTTCATTATATGATTATCTTTACCTGTCTGCTAATGTATGTTTGAAGTTTTCCACAATTAATTTTATAAAAATAGAATTAATACAAATTTAAGAACATTACTTCATACAACAACAACTAGAACTAGAATAACTAAAACATGCACAAACAAAAATATACATTATACATACCCTTAAGCATATAATGAGGTAAAACTATATATATGGCTGAATTGTCAATTACAAGATAAGAGAAAATACCTAAATATGGAGGAACTCCAGACACTAGAAACCAGTTAGAATTACAGTAAGTAAGAATCTTATTTTTATAGAAAGAAGGATCACATATATCTTGGAATGAAACTTCATGCATTCTAGAATGTCTATCATAAAAAAGACAAGAGATAACAAAGTCTAGTAAGTAAGTTTAAAAAAAAGGAAATCTTATGCACTATTGGTGGGAATGTAAATTGGTGCAGCTACTATGAAAAAACAGTGTAGCGGTTTCTCAAAAAATTAAAAATAGAACTACCACATAATTCAGCAACTCCATTTCTGAGTACATATCCAAAGGAAACAATATCACTATCCTGAAGAGATATCTGCTCCCCTGAGTTCACTGCAGCATTACTAACAATAGCCAAGACATGGAAACAACCTAAGAGTCCATTGACCAATGGATGAATAGAAACAGATGGAATTTGTAGTTGCCAGGGGAGGAGGATTGGGTAAAGGTGGTTAAAAGATACAAACTTCCAGTCATAAGATAAATAAGTTCTGGAGGTGTAATGTACAACATGGCAACTATAGTTAATGATACTCTATTGTATACTTGAAAGTTGTTAAGAAAGTAGACCTTAAAAGATTCCATCACAATGAAAAAAATTGTAATTATGTGAGGTGATGAATGCTTACTAAACTTATTGTGATAATGATTTTACTATACACAGTTGACCCTTGAAAACACAGGTTTGAACTATGTAGGTAGGTCCATTTATTTTTTAATAAATACTGTGAAGCTATTTTCTCTTCCTTATGCTTTTCTTAATAACATTTTCTTTTCTCTAGCTTACTTTATTGTAAGAATACAGCATATCACACATATGACATACAAAATATGTGTAAATCAACTGTTTGTTATTGATTAGGCTTCCAGTCAACAGTAAGTTATATTAGTAGGTATGTTTTGGGGGAGTCAAAAGTTATACACGGATTTTCAACTATTCAAGGGGTCGGCACTCCAACCCCCACATTGTTCAAGGGTAAACTATATACATAGATGAAATCATTATGTTGTGCAGCTTAAAATTATACAGTGTTATATGCCAATTATATTTCAATAAAAGTGGAAAAAATAAAAATTAAAGCAATGCTATTGTTAGGAGATACAATGAAAGAGCTAATAAATTGAGATGGATAGCTGAAAGGGGTCGCTCATGTGGGCAGGCTGCACTGTTCTTTGTCCTGATGGAGAATCTTCCCCAGTGCTAAATATGAGCACATCTGAATGGCACAGCTCAGGTGTAAAAAGTTCATAGTTGCCATACTTAATAATTGGTTATTTTATTACTAGAGGCCCCGTGCATGAAATTTGTGCACAGAGAGGGGCAGGTGTCCCTCAGCCCAGCCTGCACCCTCTCCAATCTGGGACCCCTCGGGGGATGTCCGACTGCCATTTAGGCCCCATCCCTAAATGGGCAGCCGGACATCCCTCTCACAATCCAGGACTGCTGGCTCCCAACTGCTCGCCTCCCTGCCTTCCTGATTGCCCCTAACTGCTTCTGCCTGCCAGCCTGATCACCCCCTAACCACTCCGCTGCCAGCCTGATTGATGCCTAAACTGCTCCCCTGCCATCCTGTTTGCCCCTAACTGCCTTCCCCTGCAGGCCTGGGTCCCCCGCAACTGCCCTTCCCGGCAGGTCTGGTCACCTCCAACTTCCCTCCTCTGCCAGCCTGGTCACCCCTAACTGCCCTCCCCTGCAGGCTTGATTGCCCCCAACTGCCCTCTCTGGTAGGCCTGGTCCCTCCCAACTGGCCTGATCGCCCACAACTGCCCTCCCTTGCAGGCCTGGTCCCTCCCACTTCCCTCCCCTCCTGGCCATCTTGTGGTGGCCATCTTGTGTCCACATGGGAGCAGGATCTTTAACCACATGGGGCAGCCATCTTGTGTGTTGGAGTGATGGTCAATCTGCATATTACTCTTTTATTAGATAGGATAGAGGCCTGGTGCACAGGTGGGGGTCAGCTGGTTTGCCCTGAAGGGTGTCCCGGATCAGGGTGGGGGTTTCCTTGAGGTGTGGGGCAGCCTGGGCGAGGGGCCTGTGGTTGTTTTCAAGCTGGCCATGCCCCCCCCCCACCCCCGGCGACCCAAGCGGAGGCCCTGGTATCTGGGGTTTATTTATCTTCTATAATTGAAACTTTGTAGCCTGGAGCATAGCCAAGCCTCCTGCTCACTCTGTGGCTGCAGCCATTTCTATTGGAATTTATTTATCTTCTATAATTGAAACTTTGTAGCCTTAAGTGGAGGCCTGGCCGGCCAGGGCTGCAGAAATTTGGCTTCCTCCATTGCCAGGGGGCAACCCTAGCCTCCTCCTCTCTGCAGCTCTGTGGCTGCTGCCATTTCTGTTTTGTACCCTTGAGTGGAGGCCTGGGCCCACCAGGGTGTGTAGAAAGCTTGGCTTCCTCCATCGCCAGGGAAACCCAAGCCTCCCTCCTGCTCGCTCTGTGGCCACAGCCATCTTGGTTGGGGTTAATTTCCATACTCGCTCTGATAGGCTGGTGGGCGTGGCTTGTGGGTGTAGCAGAGTGATGGTTAATTTGAATATTACTCTTTTATTAGATAGGATGTTAATTTGAAATAAATAATATGTATTAATATTTTGTACTAATAAGGAACATTACATTAATTTTAAATTTGAAAGGTAACTTTTTTTCAAGTAAATGAAAATTTCAGAACTAAAAATATAGAATTTATAAGGTCAAGGTGATCAAGATCACAAATGCCAGGTATGGCTGACTATCAGTAGTGTTCCTCTCTTTTTCAATTAACTATTCTTAGCATGTACCTTTGAGTCCATTGTTATGGCTGTTAGAAATTTGGGGGGGGCGGGGATTAAAAGAATTATTCTTTAAAAAGTTAAAGTTGAAGCTCTCCATTTCAGAACATTGAAAAAAGAAAAAGATATCCACACAAGCCATCCATTTCTCATGTTTACTAAGTAGGTATTAAGACTCAGTGACTAACAACTAGCAGTGAGGTGTGCTCTTAAATCTTATATGGTAATGCACTCTTCTTCTTGTGAAATATGAAATATCAGTTTTTCTTAACTGCTTAACTGGTTTCAAACACACACACACACACACACACACACACACACACCAGGCTAATGAATGGCTATTTTTAAATCACAACAAAAACACCAAATGGTAGAACTAGTCAATTACTCAGGTGTAGCTTGCAACCCATCTGTACCATATGCTAGAAGTACTCAGTATACATTAAAAGTATGACTCAATCCTTACAAAATTACACTTATTTTCTTCCTGAAACTTTCCATTCATCATAATATCATAATCATAGAAAGAAATTTGGCCCAGGGCAGGTGGCTCAGTTGGTTGTAGCATCGTCCCATAGACCAAAAGGATGCAGGTTCTAATCCCAGTCAGGGCACATACCTAGGTTGCCAGTTGGGGTTGGGGCATCTATAGGAGGGAGGCAGCTGATGCATGCTCTATCACATCAATGTAGTTACTTTTTTCCCTCTCTCTTCCCACCTTCTTATCACTCTAAGATCAATAAAAGCATATCCTCAGGTGAGGATTAAAAATGAAAGAAATCTGTCCCTTATAGAACAGGTGTTAACAGTGACCATAAGAAATCATTCTACAAAATCCTAGTCTTTGCCTTTGAGAATACAGGCTCCAGCAATTTCAAAGAAATCTGTTATTTAAATATGATTTATGTGTACAGAGACCAATTTAATCCTCTGAAACTTGTCCTATGTTATGAAATTCTTCTCTTCACTAGATAATGGTCAAAATGTGTAACACTACCAAAACATTGCTCTAGTTAAATGCTTGTTTAATAACCTAATTTTTTCTTGTACTGTTGGCAAATCTAAGTCTTCTATTCCTAGTAAAACAAATCTACACTATAAAAATGGGTTTGAAATGTACATTTTAGTTGTATTTTTCAAAATAAAGCAAAGGAAAAACAAAAGCACCTATTTTCATTATTCTGCAACAAAATTAATTAGAGTAAATGTTTATAACAAGAAAGTATTTACTATACAATAGGATTCTAAACCACAATGTCGAGGGGAAAAATTCTGGGTATGACTTTGGGTCTCTTACTGTTCTATTTATATAATTACCTAAAAGTACTAAATGTTAGTATATCAATGCTCAAGATTTTTTTGGTAGAACTCAGTCAGTTACTAAACATAATTAGCTTCATTAAAGACACATGTCACAGGAGAGAAGCAAAGCCAATGCCAGAGGTGTAAGGTAGACAAGCATTTTACTATGGTATCTGAGTGTGGTCACAGCATGACATTCAGAGACTGAGATGGACTTCTCTCAGAGCACAATATTTAAAACACGAAGCTTGATCTGAGACAGCTAAGCTGACACATAGCTTACAGATGATAAACCCATCAGTTCTTAAATGTTCAGTTATTGCAAGGGAAGAAAAGCGTGTGCTTCTATGAACTGTAACTGACATTAATTGTATGTGTCTGAATTTCATCTTCACTGGGTTTTCAGTGGGGGACGGGAGAGGGGAGCCTGTCAGAATATAAGAATTCAAGAAGAGAAAATATTTACTATATTATTACTATACTAGCAGCCCGGTGCACGAAATTCATGCATGGAGGGGGGTTCCCCTCAGCCCAGCTTGGACACTCTCCAATTGGGCCCCCTCGGGGGATGTCCGACTGATGGTTTTGGCCTGAAACCAGCAGTCGGACATCCCTCTCACAATCTGGGTCCACTGGCTCTTAATTGCTCACCTGCCTGCCTGCCTAATCACCCCTAACTGCCCCCCCCCTGCCAACCTAGTCACCCCCAACATCCCCCTTCTGTTGGCCTGGTTGCCCTTAACTGCCTCCCTGAGCCGGGTCACTCCTCAGTGCCCCCCCCCTGCTGGCCTGGTTGCCCCCAACTGCCCCTTCTGCTGGCCTGGTCACCCACAACTAGCCCCCCGCCGGCCTGTTATGAGCACACTGCCCCACCCACTGGCCTGGTCTCCTGTCACTGCCCCCCTCTGCTGGCTTGGCTGGCCCTAACTGCCCCCCCTGCTGGCTTGGTCACCCCCAGCTCCTCCCCTGCTGGCCTGGTTGCCCCTCACTGTCCCCCTCTGCCAGCTGGTTGCCCCTCACTGCCCCCCCCCTGCCAGCCTGGTAGCCCCCAAATGCCCCCCATGCTGGCCTGGTCACCCCTAACTGCCCCCCTCTGCCAGCCTGGTCATCCCTTGGTAACCCCCCTGCCGGCCTGTTCACCCCACACAGCCTGCTGATCAGTTATTTGGTCATCCCTCGCTAACCCCCCTGCCGGCCTGGTTGCCCCACGCAGCCTGCTGGTCAGTCATTTGGTCGTGCCTCGCTAACTCTCTGCCAGCCTTGTCACCCCATGCAGCCTGCTGTTCGGTTGTTACTGTGAGGGCGTTGTGACCAATTTGCATATTACCCTTTTATTAGTATAGATTATTTATTCTATTATACTTTCAGAATGTTACAGAGCAGACACAAACTAGTGGCTCCAAGATCAAACTGCAACAAAGGGGAACAAACCCTCCAGAAAGTGTGAATATTTCATAAGTTGTTATATGTAAATTGACGAAAGAAAAGTAATCAGAGTTTTATTTTCTAAATCTTAGTATGATGTTAACTATATTAACATGGTCTAAAATGGAATATTTATCTATAAAAAATATAGGGTGTTCCAAAAAAAATGTATACATTCTTTGAATAATTATAAAGGCAGTGTTTATTAAAATACATTTCATTTCCAAAATTGAGCTATCAGCTGTTAAAGTTTGTATATATTTTTGGAACACCCTGTATAAGTAAATAAAAATGTCTTGCATCTGAATTATAGGAAAATAAATTCATTTTTAACCTTTTTCCAGAAAAGGAGTATGTGCTGTTTCAGCCAATATGGATTTATATTGGAAAAGTAAACAAGGCTTGCTCTCTTCAAATCTTCATAGAATCTTTCCTTTAAAGGAAGTGGGTGTACTGCACTTACTAAACCAAGAGACTTATATGGCTAGGAGTGGCCTAAGCATTTGTCTAGTCCTATTCCCAGCCCCGCTCCACTAACTGGTTTAATAGGTGAAAAAACAGACCCAGAAGATGTCCATGACTAACCCAAGGTCTCAAGCTAGTGTGGAGATAGTATTCAAATTGAAATATGTGAATGTGTGTGCTTCCAAAGTTCACCCTTTTAATGAGTACAATAGGATGTTGCTGACACCTTCATATTTAAATTTGAAAGAATCTTTTAAACTTTTCTGAAAACTCACTAGATTATTTCCAAATACTCATATAACTTCTCACAGCTGCCCTTTTCACATTTTTGGAATAGCATAATAAACTTTAGATGTTGGAGAATGTAGACCCTTTCCAACACAGCAGGCAACATAAATAAATATTAAGGTAGAATTCTACAAGTGTTTCTTCCTTATGAAACAGTTATGCTGTTTCTTCACCTATACAACCATGAATATAGGCATAAATCTTTAAAAAATATTTTCTAAAGATCTGAATTTGTACTTACTGAACAAATGAAATAACCAGAATGAATTTGCTGATTTTTAAAATTGTGAGACCGCCCCCCCAACATTATAGCATAACCATTTTGAATGTTAAGAAACAACATTACTTCTAGTCAAAATTTACAAAATAAAAGTAGAATTCCCATTAAACGAATATGCTTTGTAGACCTGGTATATGTGCAATTTATTTTTCCAAAGGCAGTTACCTCATTGAAAGACAGATTAAAAAGATACAGTATTATGTAAAAATAGTGTGTATGTATATATATATACATATATATATATACATATATATATATATATATATACACATATATATATAATAGTATATATATAACTATATATACATAGTACATGCATGTTTAGCTGTTATCTATTAATTTTGAGATATATTAACCCTTTGCACTCGCTTGCTTTTTTTCTCGATTCCTTTATTCTAATGCTAACCATGTCGAGTCACACTCGACATCTGAGTGCAAAAGGTTAAGAACCTAGAGAAGATTAGGAAAACAGAATATATATATATATATTCCAGAAAAGGATTATGTGCTGTTTCAGCCAATATGGATTTATATTGGAAAAGTAAACAAGGCTTGCTCTCTTCAAATCTTCATAGAATCTTTCCTTTAAAGGAAGTGGGTGTACTGCACTTACTAAACCAAGAGACTTATATGGCTAGGAGTGGCCTAAGCATTTGTCTAGTCCTATTCCCAGCCCCGCTTAGGAAATAGGACTAAAAGATTAGGAAAACAGAAGATTAGGAAAGATTAGGAAAACAGAAGATTAGAAGATTATATAACATATATATTATATGTTATGTAGTATAAAACATAATTAGATAATTATATAAATTGACATATATGATAGATAGATAGATAGATAGATGATAGATAGATAGATAGATAGATAGATAGATAGATAGAGACATAGACATAGAGATAGATATAGGGATAGACATAGAGATAGACATAGAGATAGAGATAAATATATTACAGAAGAATCACATGAGATAGAGTTATTTGACCTGAATAAAAAAATAAATATGATTCTATATGGGCTTCAACAACTACTGGAGTTCTTCATTATCAGGAGAACATATCCCATCAAAGAGGATCAAAGCCAAATAAAAGGGATTCAATTTGTGAATATAGTTGTTGTATTAGACACACAGAGATGATAAAGTTCTTGCTGTGTCAGCCCAGGTCCTCTAAGAAGTAAACTAAATATGACAGAATTAGATGTCCAAAAGATATATTGGGGAAAATGCATACAGATGATAAAGGGAGACCAAGCAGGAGTAGGTAAGTATAGGGAGCCTTCAGGGATGTTGCAGGTGTGACATCTGGAAAAGGACAGAGGGAAGGAAGGAGAATTGGATAGGCGAAACACAGTTCTGAGAATTTCAGCCAGCCTGACAAGGAGTCCCAAGAGAAAGGATTGCAATCATAGCAGCGCCTCATTGCAGGAATGGCCTGGCCCCAGTTCTCTACCAGGCTCATCCATTGGCTGGGAGCATTCAGGCAGACCTGAAGGTGTGGCCGTTAGAGGATGCCTACCAACTATGATAATTTCTCTTGACTGAAGATATGAGCAGTTTGCCTCCAAAGCCACCACACTGACTTTATAGATTTTTTAAGTCACCAGTAAAATTATAGGATTCAGGAAGTGAAAGCAATAAATTTTGGTGATCCCTTATATCACATTCATTTTGGTTTGGAACTTTTATCTGGCAATATGATTAAACAAAAGAGATACATTTTTAAATTGAAGTATTCAGTGTCAGTCTTTTATTTTTTACAAATTAGAAACATTTTGGTCATTCTGTGTTAAGTAAGCATTTCAGGAATGCTAGTAGATTAAATTAAAATAAATTTTAATTCTTACTTGAAGATAGATCACAAACAGAATGACTTTTGTTCTACTAGATTGATTTTTAGCAAATTTCCCTATGTACTACAGCAATTTTAAATGTATTTAAAGTTTTTTTTAAAATTGGAATTATATGAAATAGTCTAATAGTTTAAGTCTAAATGATGCAATTAGCTGGTTATAACTGGAACTACTAGGCCCTATTTAAAATAATGAGGTCTGACAGTTATGAAATCTGAATTATTCATTGATAACTAGCTTTTTCTCATCTGCAAACCATGGCTAACATTAATAACAGAGGTGTAAGTGTGATAACCAAAGAGTCTGACATTAAGAACACACACGCAAAAGTGCTAAATTCTTATTTAATTAAAAAGGATCATGATAGAAATATTTTTCCTGCAAAAAAATCATTAGGCAAAATGTGTATTCTCATATGCTTCAGCATTCCTCTTTCTGAGGTAGATTTTGCATAAAGAAATCACTGTTTTTGATTGCATACAACAAAATAATTTCCTAATCATGCATTGTCAGTAAAATATAAAGAGACATAAACATTTCTAATTGTTAAATCTTTAAAATAATCATTTTAGAATTCTAGCCTCTCTTATTTGTTATCCCTAGAAACAAGTAAATCATATACTTCAACTTTTTAATTGAAAGAGAAAAGTAGACCATAATAAATTACATGCAAAAAGGCAAATAACTCAATTGATGATCATTTAATTGAAGTGAATTCTGTGATTACCATGAACCAATTTACTTATTGGCAGTGCAGTTCAAAACTAACGGAATAAATCAAGTTATTGTTCCCCATAATTTTGCAACAAAGAAAGAAAACTTGCAAGAGGTCACTAAGCATAAATCCATATTGTCCTTTATAGTCAAAAATGGTGGAACTAGAGGAGGGACTACCCTTGTTTATATGCATGCACAGGCAAAATTAAAAGGCATGACTACAAACTATTCCTTTCTACACTGAAAACAGATTTTTATAAAAGGTGAAAGGAAAACAAGCAAAAATGAAACACCCATCTCTTGGTTTGTTACTCCAGTTGCTGTATGCAACTCTTAACATCAGATCAAATGATTAATTCAGTACCTAACTTTCCAATGCTGATACCAAGACAGTCTATCGCCCTCATGCCCCACTGGACTCAGGATAGCACTGGTTTATGCCTTTTGTTTCAGAGTTTCCCTCTTTCCTCTTCAAATTATCCTGATTTGACCATCCTAATAATAATAATGCTCCCATGTGTTCAGGACTTACCATGAGGCAGACCCTGAGTTAGTTGCAGGCCCTGAGCTTTTGTGTTATTATCTACATTTCATAGTTGGGAAAGCTGAGCTTCTGAAAGATCAAGCAACTTGCCCAAAGTCATACATTTATGCTGAGAGCTATAATTCAAACCTTGGTCAGCCTGGATGAAAATGTATGCTTTTAACCATTACTCTAAATTCCTACTGTTCTTTAACATGAAAATTCATAAACTGACAGTCCCAAATACTCTTTCATATACCCTGACGTCAGAAAGCCAACAAGTTTTATAAGGCGTGAGGGGCAAGCTAATTTTAATTTGAGCAATTTACGCAAATAAACATATACACCAAAATAGATGAAATCAAATAGCACAGGCAGCTAATAGGGCCAGTAAATCCCATATATTTCAAGTTTTCTTCCTGGTATTCATTCATCAGCAGCACAGCCTAGAAAAAGAGTAAGTGACTCTAGTTAAACCTGGAGTTTCCCAAGAGTCCAAGTAAAAAATGTCCCAAAATGGGCTTTTAGATATGTCTTTGTTACTGGATTTATGGCTCAGTGCCTCTGCATTTGTAACACAGTGGTCTTTTTAGCAAGACTTACAAAAGGAGCATTTGAAAGATGGCTTTTTTTATTAGGGCAGATATATACGCCATCACTTGATTTTTTTTTTTTTCCCCAGTACAGATGTCAGTTACAGTATACCTATCATGCTCTGCAGATTGTGTCATTGGTCAAGAAAGGAGAGAAACCCCAATATAATGATTAATAATCAATGTGTCTGGCCTTTAAGTCCACCCAGAGGAGAAATGAAACACTGATATAGAATCTCTCCCTGAAGGAAGAAAAACACCGAGGATGGAAAAAGAGGGCAGGATGAGCTACACTTAGAGGAATATAAATAGTGGAGCTGTCTAGTGTGGGGTTCTGCTTGGTTTGGTCTAAAATGCTGTAAGTGAATGATACATGAAGTTTACATCATAGTTTCTTTTTTTTATGAAACCATTAATATAAAATAAAGTAAGTAAACTATAAGAATATTATTTTAGTGTTTTATTTTTTTTATAGCTGCCCAGATGCCCCCGCCACCACTTTTCTCCTGACTGAGCGACACAGCTTGAAACAGAGAAAGGAAGATTTGGCCATTGAGTCTGTTATTAATGATATCTGAACAGGGAATATTACCTGTCTCACTAGCTTCTTCCCACGCTAGAGTCTAGTCAGACGATCTCTAAAAAAGCTCATCTACTAGTATGTGCTTTCTGTTGCCTATCTCCGTAATGTTTTACTCTTATTTTCTCCCCTTTCCTCTCTACTTTCTTCTGTTGGCTGCATTTGTCTGTTGAAAGAAAAATCTGGCAGAGGTGTTTGAAACTCCAATACACAATCCACTGATTATTTTATGCTAATGAATGAACTATCTAGCAATATAATATTTCACTCCTTGTGCCCTCCTGGTGGTAGCATAAGATAAATTTTAGAGTATCTTTAATTAACTAAAGGAAGCAGAAAGAAATCTCTGGGGATTAATAATATTTATGGCCCTAAAATGAACAAAATAACAAATGAGGGTGGGAGGGGGCAACTAAATGGTAGACAAATCTTAGAAAGTTAATTAAAACAAAATTCATGCTTGTTTTAGCCTTTTTATCTACACACAGTACTGATGCCAGGGAACAATGAATGGGAAATTTAAAATGTCCTCATTCGTCTGCTAAATCTGTAGTCTAAATATCCCTCTCTTCCCCATTCCTGCTTCCTTTCCCCTTCCTCCACAAACCTATATATTTTTATACATAATCACTCAGACTTGATCTTTCTCACAAAACTCCATACTTTTTCAAAATGATGGTGGCAGGGCTCCTCAGGCAGGGGCCCTCAATACGTGTTGGTATTGTAGATCGAAATGAATTGTTTGAAATATATGAAGCTGTGTGCATACGAACATCCTGATCGCTTTGCTTCTGAGCACTGAGGGATGATATCACTGGTGATCCTTACAGAAAGAATCGAAGCAATTCATATAACTTGGCCCGAGTTATTTCCCCAAAAGTCATAATAAAAAATCAGTTGTCACCAATACACTAGTTATTAGAAATAACTGTTACAAAGATTGGACAAAAGGCATGGGTAGCAAGGGTCACTAAATCTGACACTAGCCCTGGCCGGATGGCTTTGTTGGCTGGAGTGTCGTCCCATATACCAAAAGGGTTCTGGGTCAATTCCCAGTCAGGGCACATACCTAGGCTGTGGGTTCGATCCCCTCAGGGTGTGTTTGGGAAACAACCAGTCAATGTTTCTCTCTCTCTTCTCTCTCTTTCTCTCTCCCTCCCTTCCTGTCTACCTAAAATTAATAAAAACATATCCTTGGTTGAGGGTTAAGAAAGAGAAGAAGAAAAGGAAAGAAATCTGAGACTAGATAAAGGAAGAAACAGGAAACAGGTCAAAGAGCAGCATGCTGTATGGGTCTTGCTATTTGGTCTTCAGTGGTTCCTAGTCTTGAGAGCAAATGGACAGCATCTTCTTGATTTTAACTAAATAGAAACAAAACCAAAGCAGACACAAATGAAGTCAATACAAATCTGGGATGACACTTGTATCTCTTAGGGGGGCTGTAAATTAATTTCTAATTGGTTCAATCTCAGTATTTTTGTATTTTCCGAAATTTTTACATAACTAAAATATATTACTTTCTAGTGACCACTGCTGCTAGCACTATACAAATTGTAATAGAATATATTGAGATATAATATTATTAACCAAATAACAGGCACAAGAAATATTCAAGCCCGTTGCCTAAAGAGAAACTTGGAGCCTCTTATTTGGAAATTAAAAAATACTCTCTTTCCAAAAGAAGTTTTGAATTCTTTGTAGTCTGGTATAGTAGTCCCTAGGACTGGTTAAAATTCTACAACAGCTAGTATTCCTTAGTATTCAGTGAGTTACTAAAAATACATAGATTATTTCATACATCACAACATTATTAATACATACATCACAATACCTTTAGATAACCATGATGCTGTCTGGACTAGATCTCATATTTACCAAATTAGTCCCAGTGCCTACCCTACAGTTGGGCCTCAGTGAATCTCTAATAGTATATGCTGCCAGAGCTGCTTGCGACCATGATACCCCAAATACAAGACAAGGTTCAACCTTAAATAAAGTTGGTTCTTAATTCTATAATAAACATATTTTTCTTCCTCTTCCTAGGGCCCTATGACCTCATGCAATCCACTGGCTCTCTAAATAACAGAGTCTGACAAGTAAGGCTGTGCAAGTTGTGGAGTAAGTACTCAGCCAAGGGGGGACATGCAGGGCTGAATTCTAGCTCACACTCCCCTCAGCAATTCTCGTTCTCTGGCCTGAGGCTACACCAACCTGGAGGAAAGGTGTGTTTTAGTAATTCAACCACCCATAATAAGTGCCTTTTTGTAATTCATCCTAGGAGAGGGAACCTTTCATGAATACCCCAAATGGTGCTGTGTGTACCAGCAGTGACCAGGAGAGAAACCCACTTTGACACCCTCTTCGCTCTTCATTTGCAAGCATCCCCCAAGTCTGTGAATCTGCCAGTTGACCATCAAAATTCCTCAGTAACATGTTCCATGCTATTATGGCTCTATTTGGAGATAATATCTGAAAAATAAATCAGACTAAGGCATTAATGAAAGTATTTTTGCATTTTAACTAAGGAATTTGACTTACTCTAAAACAACTAGAGCCTCAGGAAATTTATTTGCTGGCAATGTTGATGAGAATGGTGTTTTGCTATTAGGCATTGCAACCCTATCTACTTAGGTACAGAACACTTCCAAGTATTCTTTGTAGCCCAGCAATATACCTGATCCCTTCTTCAAATCTGATCCAAGGCATATGCACTCAAAAAGATTCAGGGTGGCCTAGCCGGTGTGGTTCAGTGGTTGAGTGTCAATCTGTGAACGAGGAACTCATGGTTCCATTCCTGATCAGGGCACATGCCTAGGTTGCAGGCTGGATCCTTAGTAGGGGGATGCAGGAGGCAGCTGATCAATGATTCTCTCTCATCAATGATATTTCTACCTCTCTCTCCCTCTCCCTTATTCTCTCTGAAATTAATAAAAACATATTTTAAAAAAATGTTTGGATTGTGCAAAACCATCAGTTAAAGAAAAAGTACCATCCTCCCATCTCCACCCTTTATCCTCAGTTTTGTTTCCTGTGGTTTCAGTACTCATGGTTGACCATGGTCCAAAAAATGTTAAATGGAAAATTCCAGAAATAAACAATATATAAGCTTTAAATTGCATGCCATTCTGAGTAGCATTATGAAATCTTGTGCCATCCACTCTGTCCCACTCAGGACATGAATCATCCCTTTGTCCAGCATATCCACACTGTATATACTCCCTGCCAATTAGTCACTTACTACCTGTGTTGCTTATCAGATCAACTATGGCGGGATCTCAGTGCTTGTGTTCAAGTAACCCTTATTTTACTTAATAATGACCCCAAAGTATAAGAGTAGTGATGCTGGCAATTGGGATATACCAAAGAGAAGCCATGAAGCACTTCCTGTAAGTGAATAGGTGAATATGGTATAAGAAGATGTTTTGAGAGAGAGAGAGAGAGAGAGAGAGAGAGAGAGAGAGAGAGAGAGAGACCACATTTACATAACTTATTACATGTTGTTATTATAATTGTTTTATTTTAGTATTATTTTTTGTTGTTAATCTTTTATTGTACCTAATTTATAAATTAAAGTTTATCATAGATATATATGTACATAGAGGAAAAAAACAGTATATATAGGGTTCAGTAATATCCACAGTTTCAGGCATTTGCTGTGGATCTTGGAACATAACCTCTGTAGATAAAGGAGGACTATATTAAAAATGAACAGGTTAATGTCTGACTATATAGAGACTTTTTAAAGATTTCATTCAAATCCTGAATAGTTATAACCTGTATGACTTTAGACAAGTCACCTCATTTAAACAATATAGGGTTATTCTGAAGAATAAATTAATCATTTATGGCCAATTCTAGCAAAATGGCAGAAAAAAATAGCAGACAGACAAATAAGATATATCAAATTGGAAGCAGAAAAATGTATAGCTCTTATGTATCTGGTTACACATATACTATTATTAATAATACACATAACCAAAAGAAATGTTCATCAGATAAGATCATTTTAATATAAAAAAAGGCAATTAGCAACACAAGGGTAGCCATTTTAAATATATGTTCTGAATTTATTTATAGTACAACTACATTAAGATGAAAATCAAAGACTATCTGTGAAGCATCACCAATCATAACAGCCTTACTATGGGAAAATATTTCTTTAACATTACAATTCCTTCTTGGCATCTTTCCTAGTGGGACTTGTTCTTTCATTGAATTACTTATTTTAATTGAAAATTATAAAACCACACAGGGGGTATTATCATGCTGAGGTAAAAATGACTGAAGTTTTCATAGACTTCTTTTTGTGTATAGTAGTTGATGATAGCTTGATCTAGCTTAATGTAATAGATAAAGCTGTCCTGTTTCTTAAATACAGGAAAGAGATAAAATAGTGTTTGCTTTTCACAGCGAGGGTCTAAATAACTGTATTTCTAATTTTTGTCTTCCACTAAAATATTCACAGAACCTTTCATCAATAAAATGTGCTGTTTCTTAACATTATTATCAGTCTGATTTTTAAACTGCTTCTATTAACTTGAAGGAAACATACTCCCACTCATATTTCCTATGGATGTCTTCACATCCTAAAAGTGTCCATGATCCTATTGCCAAATTGTACTGTGAAAACCTTTCCCTGTAAACAAAACAGAAAGTCAATGAAACATGCAACGAGAAAGGTTAATGATATAACAAGACTATTGGCTTATATCAAAATATTTAAACTAAGACTCAGAATTAACACCTACATATACAGAATACAAACATAAACATTTATGTTTTAAAACTAATCTGGCACACAGCATGAGGTTGCCCAAAAATGAGATAGCAAAAGAAACATTTTTTTTTTTAATTACTAGGTACAAGATCCTAGAAAATTTCAGACTTTTTGAAGAATCATACATTAGCAGGAGCTGTGTAAATGAAGTGATTGGTAGTGTTTATTCTTCCAGATAAAAAAGATGGGGCCCAAGGATCCAAGTATTTTGTCCCAGGTCAAAAAAGGGGTAGTGTCCTTGATTCCTGTTTTAAGCTTTCCCAGAACAGTGTGAAACTACGTTAGACTTGAATTGTACATGTGTTGATGCAAAGTTGGTTAAAGGACAATGGGCAGAAGCCTATCAGAAGGTAAGAAAGAGTAAAAAGCCAGGCCAGTGTGGCTCAGTGGGTGAGTGTCAACCCACAAACCAGGTCATGGTTCAATTCTCAGTCAAAGCACATGCCCAGGTTGTGGGCTGGATCCCTAGTGGGGGCCATGTAAGAAGCAACCAATGATGATTCTCTCTCATCGTTGATGTTTCTCTCTCTCTCTCCCTCTCCTTTCCTCTCTGAAATCAATACAAATATATTTTTCAAAAAAAGAAAAAGAAAAAGGATAGCACAGAAATCCTTCCCCACTCTAGTCATATGAACCTTTCCCAGACTTCTTTCATTCTTTTTTTTTTTTTTTTTTCTAGTCTTTGCATTTGTACTTTTTAAAAAGCCTTTTTGTGACTTTGAAGAAATCCCATTCACATTAATTTCCCATTTGTCAAAAGGCCCATCTCCTTTAAAACCATTTTCAAAATATTATATTTTATTGGAAACTTACTACAATAATAAAAATAATTGACATTTATTGAACAGTTGACCTGTGCTCCCAAGTGAAGACCAGAGATTGATGGCCACCTATCACTTCCACAGCTGCTCCTCCCTCGCAAGGCCACACCGTGCCTGCAGCCCTCTTGTGGCACTTGCTGTTCGAAGGAGTGTGGAGTTTGAAGTCAGTCTGAGCTCAAGTTCTGCCTCCACATCTTAATAGCCATGCCTCATTGGGTTACTCACTCTTTGCTTTAATTTCCTCATTTATGAAATGCGGCTAACAATACTATCTCATTGATTAAAGGAATTAATTCTTATAAAACCTTTAGAACCCTGCCTTGAACAGTGTAAGCCCTTGGCACATTTTGCTTTTATTTGTTCACCATTAGTTATTTAACTGAATTCACTTCTAGGCAGAAAGCCCACTGAATGCAAGAAATATGATTGCCTCGCCTTTGGATATTGAGTGCCTCGCACGGTGCTTTACTCAAAAGAGATTTCCATTTGTAATGCAGTCCCTGTGGCAGATATTCACCCAATATATTTCCTCTTCCTGGGCACACAGCTAGGTTATGGTTTCAGCTCTTTGCATCGGCTGGGTGAAGCCATGTGACTAGGTCTCACCAATAAAATGTGAGCTGAAGTGACTGAGTGGCCCTGGGCTGAAGCAGTTAGGAGCAGGTGAGCTTCTCCATGCTCCCTCTCTTCCTGATTAACTGGTTGGATGTTGAATTCCATGCACTAAAGACAATGGACTTCTGTCAGCCTTGCAGTCTAAATAACTTGCGAAGCAGAAACCTCTCCTGCCTTGTCCAACCTGCACTGAACTGCAAGATGAGAAAGGGGGAAAAGCCCTTTGACATGTCCCGTACAGCCACTAAAAGTTTGCAGTTGTTTGTTATGGCAATTAGCCTGTCCTGGTTAGTAAGGTCCCTGTCAGCCAAGCATGACATGTAAAAGAAAACAGGAAATAGCCATTGAGAAAGGGGCTTGTTATTTTCAGTTTTCCTAGCAGCACTTTTCTCAGAAAGTACGTTTTCCTCTTACAATCACAGAAATAACATATTTTAAACCGATAATGTTTTTCATAGTAAGTGTCAACAGAAACATTGTTTGGGCAAAGACTTAAAAATGGCTTAAAAACCATTGAATTATAGAATAAACTCTATTCATTTCCTTTATTATCATAGCCTATTTTAGATGCTGGGTAAATACTAAGTAAACAGTGCCTCGAGCTAAAAATTTAAACCTTAATTGAACTGTCTTCCCTAATTGAACCTTAAAAAAAAAAAAATACTCGTCTTCTTAAGAGATAAATTATTTCATGGTACTTTCTTATGTAAAAACTAGGAGAGTTTTCAGTTGACAACATACTGTCCTAGCCTTTAATATGTTTTGTCCCCATCTTATCTCTGTCTTTAGAGAGTATGGCATCCTGGTTAAAAACTCAAAGTCTGGAATCTGAGTTCTCAGGTTTGAACCCTGGCTCTGCCACTAGATATATGATCTTGAGCAAAATATGTAGCTCCTCAAGCCTTAGTTTCCCTGTCTGCAAGGATAAAAATGTTCCATAAAGTTTTTAAAAACTTTAAATGGACTAATCTCATGTTCTTAGAACAACATCTGACACAGTAATATCAATTATTGTTGTGATTACACATCATTGTCTAATCAAATTTTGTAATAAAATTTATACTTAAAAGACTAGGCTGGGTGTGTAAGAGAAGCAATAAAATATAAGACATAGTTTTTGTTCATGAAAATTTGTCTGGTCAGGTAGAAAATCTTAAACTGGAAAAATATTAGGTTTTGTAGGTGCACAATATATGCTTAAGTTAATTGAAATTTTAAAAGGAAGGCTTATACTATGTTTTAAATATATTCCTTGAAAGCAAGCCTCATATAAAAACTTCTATTCATAAAACATTTATGAATTTTAACTACATATTCAACATTTTACCAGAAGGGAAAAATAATTTTTATGTTCAGCTATTTTTAAATGTTTAGGTTCAGAAGTTATATTTCAGATGATAAAGGTAAGTATTAATTAGCCATATCCTAAATGTGATGCTTGCTAAAGCTTGTTAATGTTTCTAAGTATATTTGTTAGATAAGCAAAGAGAAAATAAACTATTAATTATTTTTTCTCCTCAAAGATTATCTTCAAGAGTGAGTTTTTAAGAGTTCCATTCACTCTGAGATTACATATGCAAAGGAAGAGTTTTCCCATATTTTATTCCCTTAGAATATTTTAATAAAAGATTAACTTCTGTAATGAACATTTGAATGCTTTTTAGCTTATAATATCTTTCTCCTGATTTTACATTATTGTTTCTGGTTCGATCACCTTGAATCTGAGCCTTCCCTTGCTGTTTTTTTTTTTTTTTTTTTCAACCTTTCAAATGCTTGTAGACAATGATGAAGGTAGGGAGAATGCCTGCAAACACAGTTCCAAGACCTCTTTGCCCCACCAGCATGCAACTCATTTAACAGTATACAAATGATTTAGCAGTAATACCAGCCGAGTTCCCACAGGAAATCATTTCCATTCCGACCACTGCTTGCAGATGGAGGTCATGTTTCCCTCTCTCCTTAGTCACTGCTCAGCCAAACTTCATATTTACATAATTCTCCCAGTAGTGTTAGGTAAACTTTTTTGAAATCAGAGTAGTTTGTAAAGTCGCACATCCAAAAAAGGATTGTGGAATGTGAGAACTGAAGAGATGCTAGTCTAGGGCATGGATGAATTTGTATTTGCTCCGTCCTGTAATATCCTCCTTTTGTTCCTCCGAACACACTCTCTGCCTTTATCCATTCTGCTCTGTGCCCTTGGAGGCTGACTTTATGGCCTTATTCTCTACCTTTCTGTTGTTTTCTATCAAATGGAGGCACTGAGGAGATCAGAGAACAGGAAGAAGTTAGATTTGGAGTATTTATAATTACTGGCTCCCTCCCTGCTGTGCCTCAGATTGGTAATAACTATATACATATATTTACAACCACAATTTATGTGTGAAGGCCATTTCTTACATCTACAAATATTCTCTCCACATTCTATGTCCTACCCACTTCTTTGTGAATAATCCCTTTACTGAAGTTTCTTCAAATACCCCTTATTAGTGTGTTCTCTTTTTCTCAAAGGGACCCTGTCTCATACTGCCCTAAACCTAGATTGCACAGAAACTATCTGATAGTCTCAACAAGTCAAAACTAGTGGGCACTCTAAATGGTATCTAAATAACCAAAAAAGAATGAAATTTTTCTGTCTTAAAGCTCAGGGAAGTTTGCATTGTTGGGAATCCAGAAATAAGTACAAGTTTAAGGTGAGATTGCTCAGAAATATGTGATTAGAAGTCTATTAACTTTAATGCTTCCTCGAGAACTTGTCATTTCTTTCACCTGTTAAACTTCTTAGACATTCCTCTCAACTGTCAGCAAACCCCTCCATTTGACAGGACTAGCACATGGCACAATGGAAATGATACTGGCCTGAAAGCCAGAAACCTTTGTTCTTCCACAAGCTTTTTCATTGATATGATGTATGACCTTGGGCAAATCACTAATGTCCCTAACTTCAGATTTCTTTTTAGCCTTCCTTAGAACAAATATGTAATTCATGGACATCTGGTCCCTGCTACATCTTCACTATAGACACAGTCCTTCTTGACAGGAAAATCCGCTGGCAAAGTACTGGCCTGATTATATGTACCATATTCTGAAGTTCAGATTTTCATGTAACTGTTAAGTCATCCTACCCTGTATTCAGTTATAGTCAATGTGAGAGGAGGGTGCTTGTCCTGCAAAATGTGTACAGTTGTCTACTCACCTTATGTAGGCAATGACTGTGTTTGCCTCTGGCCTCTCAAAACTCCATGGCTGATGAGGTGGTATTTGTGAATTGAGATTAATGTGTGAATCCGAATTCTTCCTGGCCTGGACAGGGTGGACCAATGCTGAGGCAGCAATATCTGATGTTTATTCTCTGCATGAATAACCTTTGTATCTAATCTAATACCACTCAATTCCTTTTCTAATAAGCTAAGACTTTTTACAACTCTGGGATTTTGAACATACTATTCCCTCCACACAAAATGCTTATGTTCAAGTTTTCAAAATTCTCCTCTATCTTCAAAATCCCAAATAGTAATTTCTCTGTGAAACATTTCCTGCACCACTTCCTTCTCTGTCCCTCCTACCTTTACCATCTTCTTATCATAGTGCATTGTGCTTATCCATTTATCTATAGCACACCTCCCACCAGTCATATGGGTCATGGTTCTGCCATACCTTTAGTCCACAACAGGGGTCCTGGCATAAAAATATGAACTATAAAAATACTAATGAATAAATGTATATTAAAATGAAACACCTTTTTCAATGATACAACTGCAAGATGTACTTGCTTTGACTTCTTTTAAAAGTCAGTGACTCTTCATTTGTATGGATCCACCATAAAATCAGAGCACAACAGCAGCAAAATGAGAAACTACAAATGGTAAGATGACTTAAAATACTTAGTAGCAAAAGACAGCTGTAATAGCTTTGAAAGGAAGCTGTTCTGTAAGTAGACATAGAGCTAGGAATAAGAGAATAAGGGTAAAGGGAAGAAATGTATTAAGAAAAATACTATTTGGGCCAGGCCTGTGTTGCTCAGTGGTTGGGTGTTGACCTATGAACCATGGTTCAATTCCCAGTCAGGGTACATGGGGCTTGATCCTCAGTAGGGGCCATGCAGGAGGTATCTGACCAATGATTCTCATCATTGATGTTTCTATCTCTCCCTCTCCCTTCCTCTCAGAAAAAAAAATAAATAAAAAAAAAATAAAAAAAAATATATATAGTGTATATATAAAGAAAAATACTATTTGGTTGTGATGGTAGTGGTAGTGGTGGTGGAGGTGGTGGTGGTTGTTTTCCCAAAGCCTCTCACAGGTTGAACAGAGTGGACTGAACTTCAGTGAAAAAGAAGTCTGCAAATAGCTACCGTGACCTCTACAAACTTTTTCTTAGGGTATATTTTTACAACTGTCTGGTGCAAAATACCCATGAAATCAATAAATTTCTATTATAGACATACATGTCCTTTGTTTTAGTACTAGTCACTATCCTTGGCTTTGAGGACTGCATAGTCTAACTTGGGAAAAATACCCATAAACAACTTACTTTTATACCCATAAACAAATGCAAATATATTTGTAGTAATATAAGGGAAGAGAGAACAAAGTGAATATAAGGAAATAAAAAAAAATACATATCAAATGGCACAGGAAGAGATATGGTCAAAGATGAGATTTAGAAAAGGGAGATTGGAACGGTGTGGGTATTGTCTTTGAGACATTCAGGAATCATTGACAAAGGTTTTCTCTATACTAGGTATGTTTGATTCAAATATGAAAACATCCTTCCATGTCATTTTGTCATTTTTCTTTTGCTGTTTTACTTGTGGCTCCTCTGACCAAATATTGCTCCTTTAACTAGTCACTCACTCTTTAGTTTCAATTTCTGTCCTTGATCTTTTCAATGAATCCTTCTAACATAATCCAATTTATTGACTGAATTCTTTATGTTGACTATACAAATGCAATTTTTTTGAATCAAATGGAGTAGATATCTATATATCTACAGAGATATATCTACAGAGATATATAGCTATATATAGTCTTCAACTCCCCTGGGGACACTGATTTATATTTTGGGGAAATAAACACAAACTATTTAGTGACACACTTATTTATTAGCTTGTGAGGTCTTCAAGGGTAAGTAATCCAGTGTTTAGTTTAATAATGTACCACCTAGGAAAATCATAAAACCTAAGCTTAGAATTTTTATGGGGCTGAATGGTCTTTGCTAAGGTCAGAAAGCATTTCAGAGTAGGATTGTTTAAACATTAAATATTTTCAGTGAAATTTATGCTATGCTTATTAAGAATTACAAAGTGACTTTATAATTGTATATTTTAAAGTTTTTGAAATTTTTCTGTGTTCTGTTAATTTACTTTATTTTATTGTGTATGTTTTATTGTTATTGCCATTTTGTATTTGTAAAAGTGCAGAATAACATCTTATCTCTACTAGTGGCACTCTTCTAACTGTATTCAGTAACCATAAGAAATTTTGTTTACAGCTTGGGAGCTTCTTTTCTTTTTCTTTCTTTTTTTACTTTTTTTTTTTATTTTTCAGGAATATTTTAAGACCATCAAGGAAAAAAAAAAAAAAACACACACAACAAGCTTATGCTTTGCTCAAAGCTTTGCTTTATATCTTATTTTTCTGCAGCACTGCATGACTAGAAGGAGCAAACTAAAAATTGTCAGAATACTGTCAGGGGCAATACATGCAAAAATCCAATCTAGTTTCACCACCCCTGTTACCTTTTCCACTTTGAATGCAGAAATTATTTCTGTCAATATTTTAATTTCAACTAGATGGGGTGGAAGGAATGAATGACATCTAAGTAGGTGGTTGTCAGAAAACTGATGACTGTATACAGTGTTGTGATTAAAAATTAGGCAATAAATACATGCAGCTTGTTGTAAATACATGGCTTCTACATATACCCCCCAAAGAGCTCAATCTTACAGTTTGTGTTTGATTAAATAAATAAAAACATATTTTGATAATATATTTTAATAAATAATTAAAATATTACATAAGTGTTGGCTAAGTCTTAAGGGTCAATAAAAAAAAGTAAAATTAGGTGATATAAATATGACCTTAAAAATCATTATTCAGCTTGCTTATTAACTTTCTAAACACCTTGAAAGATGTGTATCAGCCTCTTAAATAAAATCTTTTAAAAAATATAATTAGAATCATACAAATTATTCACCTGGGTTTATCAGGGTCAGAGGGGACCACCCCAAATCAGTACACTTTATATCATATTGCATCTTCAAATCAATACACAATTTTGGCTTTTCTGAATAGCTTGGTTTTAGGGGTTAAAGCTAATGTGGACAAGGAATGCCTATGCAGAAGCTTTCAAACTTTTTTGATCATGACCCATCTTAAAGATTGATGTGGGTCCTCCCTAAAGATGTGGAAATCCTAATTCCCAGTGTTCATGAATGTGTGGCCTTATTTGGAAATAGGAGCCTCTTAGATGAGTTAAGATAATGTCATGGTGGGGTAGGGGAGGCTGAACCCAATATGACTATACTATATAATAAAAGGGTAATATGCAAATTGACCAGTCACTATGATGTGCACGGATCACCAGGGGGCAGTTGTTTAATGCAGGAGCTGCCCCCTGGTGGTCAGTGTGCTCCCACAGGGGGAGCTCTGCTCAGCCACAAGCCAGGCTGATGGCTACGAGCACAGCGGCCCACCTCTGCAGCAGCGCTAAGGATGTCCGGGTAAGGATGTCCAACTGCAGCTTGAGCGGGCCTAAGCCATCACTTGAGCGGGCCTAAGCCAAGGGCTCCTGGACTGTGAAAGGGCACAGGCCATGCAGAGGGACCCCCCCCCCCCCCAGTGCACAAATGTCGTGCACTGAGCCTCTAGTGTCCTTATAAAAAGGAGAAAGTTGGACACATAAAAAAACATATACATAGAGAATGCTGTGTGAATATGAAGTCAGAAATTGGGCTGATTTGTCTACAAACCAAGGAATTAAAGAGGTGGTCAGCAAACAACAGTGGGTAAGAGAGAGGAATGGAATAAATTATACCTCACAGCACTCAGAAGAAACCAATTCTTCCAATACTAATCTTAGATTTCTAGCCTCCAAAACCGTGAGACAATATCTTTCTGTTGCTTAAGCCACCCAGTCTATGGTACTTTGTTATCAACTTACTAATATGATCCACAGTCCAAAAATTCATTGAAACCCACAATAATCATACACATATAAAAAGAAATTTTTTCACAAAACAGTACTTTTTATATATCACTAAGATTCTGTGTTTTTTTTAAATTATTATTCAGCTATAGCTCATTACACTATACATGAATAAAAGGAGTTAGAGTACTAAGGACCTAGCAATACCTAGAAAGTATAAAGGTATTAATTTACTAGTATATTAGATGCTAAAAAGTCAAATAAATATATTTTAAAGTAATTACTCAAATATTAGTAAAAGGTTGAATAATTGACAAGTTAATGGTTTGGGGATTGAGTAATAATACATGATTAATCAAAAAAGAAAGTGAGAGGAAGTAATAACACATGATTAATCAAAAAAGAAAGTAAGGAAAAGAATAAAGAACAGTTCTAATAAATCAAAGATTATAAGCATAAACACAAATGAAATAGCAATAAATTTAAATGTAAACAAATATTCCAATTAAAAGATTAACATTGTTTGATTGGATGAAAATTGAAACTCAAACTTTGAGTGCTTACTAAAGACTCAACTTCAATAAGGACAGAGAAAGAAGACTCACCTTTAATAAGGACATAAAAATTATATAACTACCTCAATACACACAATAACAACAGAATAAAGAAGAAAAATCATTTGTTATCTCAATACACACTTATAATAGAAACTATTAGGAATTTAGAAAGAAAAGAGAATGTCAATAAATTCATTTTTGAAGTATCTACAAGAAACTACAGAAACATTATACTTATTGGAATAAGGGACAAGACAAAGATGCCTATAGTTATCATTTCTAGTGAATATTGAACTGGAGTTTCTAGCCTATGCAATAATACAAAATAAATAAATTAAGGAATAAATAAATTAACAAATGCATAAAAAAGAATAAATGAATGGTAGAGGCATTGTAATGGAATAAATAAAATCATTATTTGCAGTTGATACTATGTATGTAAATAATTCAAAGAATGTACAAGTATAGGATTAGTATAATAAGTAAACTTTATTCTTTCACTGGACCCAAATATAGCAAAAAAAAACCCCTTTATTTATATATAACACTAAAAATTACAAAATGAGAATTTGAAAAGCATGTGTATTGCCTTAAATACATAAAATATATAGGAATAATTTCAAGAAAAAGCTATGTCAGACTTCTACTTTGAAAACTCTAAAACTTTTCAAAATGAAGTTAAAGAAAACCTGAATTAAAAGGGAAACTATAACATGCTGATGAATGGAAGACAATTTTGTCTCAGATTACTCTATTGTATGTGATTCTTTTTAAAAATAGTTTTATTGAATTGATTGGGGTGATATTGGTTAATAAAATTATATGGGCTTCTTGTATACAATTCTACAATACATCATCTATATAGTGTATTGTGAAAAAAAGGAGGGGATAAATGGTGATGGAAGAAGACTTGACTTGGGATGGTATTTTATGTGATTCTAATCAAAACCTTAACACATTTAGTTTGTGGGAAACTTCTTTTTTTCTTTTTGAGTGATTTTGGAGAGAGAAAGGAAGGGAGAGATAAAGAGAGAAAAACACTGATTTCTTCTTTCATTTGTTTATGCATTCACTGGTTGATTCTTGGTTGTGCCCTGACCAGAGATGAACCTGCAACCATGGCATACCAGGACAATGCTCTTAACCAAATGAGCTACCCAGCCAGGGCTAAGTTTGTGGAAATAGGCTGATTTTGGGATGTTTTATGGAAAACAAAGTCAGTAATAACCATGGCAATCTTGAAGAAGAGCAAAGTAGGAAATCTTCACTTGCAGTTATCAAGATTAATTATAAAGTACAAAATTAAGACATTGTATAAAGACATACTATAGTATGTGCAAGAATAAATAGAGAACTGGATTAGAATAGAGTTCAGAAATAGCTAAAGCCTGATTTGTGACAAATATGACAGTTCAGTGCAGTGAAGAATAAAAGATCTTGGGTCAACTGTGTATCCATAGGGAAAAAATCTTGACCTCCACTTTATATGATATCCACATAAATTATTTCCACAGAAATTATAGACCTAAAAGTGAAATAAAACACAATACAGAGACTTGTACCAAAATACCTAACTTCTAAAATTCACCTATATGAGCAAAAAATTTAAAGGCATTTTTCAAAATAAGAAATCCAATGAAAGGTATGAACAACAAAAACTCACCTCCTTAAGAGAAATGACCTATGAGATACCATTACACACCTAACAGAAGGTTTAACATTTGAAAGTTAAAAACATGAAAATAATAGTATGTGTTTTCAATATATGGAACCACTGTGACCCCCATGTTCTGCCAGTGGTAGTATAAATTTTGGAAGACTGTTTAACAGCATCTACTTATGCTGAGCATACCCATAAACTACAACCCAGCAATTCCACTCCTGGGTTTAATTCCAGGAGTAAGGCATATCTATGAGCACCAAAAGACATGTACAAGATTGTTACAACAGCTTTATTCATAATTCTAAACTAAAAATAATCCAAAGATCCATCATCTTTGGAATGGAGAAATAATTTGTAGTATTTTCATGTGACGAGAATGAGTATATGCTGATACAGCTAGCAATACGAATCAATCTTATTAACACAAGTCAGACACAAATACCATTCACAGAAATTCTATTCCTAGAACATTCTAAAATATGCAAACTAATCAATGGTTATTAGGAGAGCAGTATCTGAGGAAGCAGGAGGGAACCCACTTATGTCTTATTTCTTGATTTAGATGATGACTACAAAGATACATTTATTTTATGAAAATTTAAATGTAGCACCCATGATTCATTTTCCTGCATATAAATTGTAATTGAAATGTTTCTTTAAAATAGGATCCTATATGTTATTGATTTTTAAGAAACAATAAACTATATATCAAGAAACCAGCTATCTTCACTTCCACCCATACACATTGTAGTAAGTCTAACAGCAGTATTTAATATTTGTGGAGGGTTTCTGTGTTTGGATGAATGCACTCATAAACTATCATTAAATTCCTCAAACTATGCTATGAACAAATATCATTATTACTCAAATTTTATAGATGGTCAAACTGAGGTTTTAAGCAGCTACCTAATTTGCTCAAGGTTACAAAGCTCAAGCTTTGTTAACACATTTCTACTGTCTTTGTTTAAGGTTCACTCTCATGTTCCTCATATAGACTTGTTCATAATGAGAGCATTTATCCTCTGGTAAAGAGAGAAGTGAAACATTGTGAAAGTAAGAGTTCCTGGTCCTAAAAAAGAGGGAAAGACAGAGAGAAATATCAATGTGAGAGAAGCACGTTGATTGGTTGCCTCCTGTATGAACCCTGACCAGAGTCCAGGCTGGGAGGAGCCTGCAACCGAAGTACATGCCCTTGACCCGAATCAAACCCGGGACCCTTCGGGTCCAAAGGCTGACGATCTAGCCGTAGAGCCAAATTGGCTAGGGCTCAATTACATCTTTTTTTTTTTTTATAATTGCATCTTGAGTCCAGGTATAAAAATGATTATGTTTGATGTCTCAAATGTGAGATCAAAGAAACATGGACAAGAGACTCAATTTGGGTTCCACTATTTATTTGCCTGCTGGGTTTTCACACAGATGAACACTTACGGCAAAATTTAGTTCCTCTGAATAACTAAATCATATCTACGATTTACTTCAGTTCTAAAATTCTATGGCTCTTCAACTCTTAGAAACTGCATAAGTGTGAGAGTTGCTGTGACTTTTTTCCTAAGCAAAAGAGCAAACAAGTAGTGCTGTAAAAATGTTAAAATCAGTATTTTCTGAAGTTTCCTCCTGTGATGAAAAATGATGTATTTTGAATGGCAACATAGTTTTAGAGCTGCATTTCTTATGCCCTGTCAACCTTAAGATTCAAAGGTTTGCACATGCTGATTTATAGAGGACTTTCATAGGGATTTTGTAAAAGTAGCATAGATTTGGAACACATACATAAGGTAATATCATGAAATAATACTCATAAAAAATTGATTGCCATTTCTTTTTCAATAGAGTAAGTCTTTAATATCACAAGGGATGCTCTCATCCCCAAAATGTCATCTCATTGCAAGACAAAATCTGATTTCCTTCCTATTTTCAAATTATAGACACTGATGAAATAAAATGAGCAAGGGAGTACAAGACAGAGAATGTAACTTGCTTAGAATAAAAGAGAATTAAAATAACCTCAACAATCTTAATCTACAAAAGTTCTCTAACTGTGTGGAAGGAGTTTGCCTAGAAAGAGAATTTTGACATCATTCTGGGAACTCTTGCAAAGAAACTTATTTTTCGGGGGGAAAAAGAGGTTGGGTTAAGTAGAATAGAGAGTGAAGCGATTAGGGGTTAGCACAACTGTATTCAAGGCAGAAAGTAAAATGAAAGGGTAGTGTTTTGACAAAATATATCACAGTATAGGATTACTCTTTGGCATTTCTAATTTCTTACTATGATAGTAACTCTGGAGCTTGATATTTACAATGATAGATACTTTTACATTCTTAAAAAATAGGCAATGCTAAAACTGTTGCTGTTTATTTCATAGCACTGAAAAAAAACAAACTAAAATAGTTGTGAAATTCACCTTGTTAAAACTGAAGCTGAATTTGTAATATTGAAGAAAATTGCTAAGTTATATTAGAAAAAAGCATCAGATGCTGAAACATGTTCCAATGAGAAGAAATAAGGCCCACATCCAAATGCGTTATTAAGACGTTAAAAAAAAGTAATTCTGTGTAGACACTGAATGTTTCATATCTAATACTCTACTTTTATGGTATAATTAGTAACGTTTTTTAGTTAAATGGTAAAATTAATTTTAAGGACTAGAACAGCTTCTCAGATTCTTCATAAACAATACCTTCCTCATTGGATTGATGAAAGGTAAATAGAATAATCCCTGTGAAGTGCTTAGCACCCTGCAAGCCACATAGCAACCAGTAAGTACATCTTAAATTCATTATTAAGGTCTTATTTTTTTTTCTCAGTGCAAATATTTAAGAACAAACAAGCAAAACATATAGCAGAGTATACTTAGTTGCTTCTAGAATACTAGTGAAATTTCTTTATGGGAAAAATATCATGTCTTTATTTGAAAGAATTAAATAAACTGGAGCAAAATTCAGGCTCTGTGAAGCTAAGTTTTTAAAGAACAGGTGGTGTAATTATTGAAGGAACACATCTATTGAGATCCTACTAGGTGAGATACTTTTTGCCAGGTGCTGCTTTAGCAACTCAAAACTCAGAAACTGAAAGTCATTGCCATTTAGAATGTCACTTAACTCTGAGCATTTTACTGAGGTCCTCCAAGAAAACATGTTTCCTCAATATTTTTCTAACCACCACCACCATCACCTTTTATGATGGCTGAATTTAAGAAGGAAATTCTCATTTTAAACAGTGTGTTTTCACAGCAACTTATCAAACAGTGGCCTTTAGCTGTTGTTCTGTGACAGCCACTCTATTAAAATCCTGATGTAAACAAGTGGGGAAAGTGAGCTGGAAGTGCAGATATTTGCACGGCATTACTGTCAGGTAAAATTTTAAAGATAGGTTTTATGAACCCATTATTTGCAGTCAAGGCTTTTGACTACAGCATCTGAAATCATTTATGGAGACAAAATGTTTTGTCAAAACATACTGCTGGGAGTCAGTGTGTAGCTTCTTTTTATGTAATTCAATTTAGCCCTGTTGTTTGCATGAAAGATAAATTCTAGCTGGGCAGCCACAGTGAGCCAGTAAAAAGTGACAATATG
Organism: Eptesicus fuscus; assembly: GCF_027574615.1. NCBI lineage: Eukaryota > Metazoa > Chordata > Mammalia > Chiroptera > Vespertilionidae > Eptesicus > Eptesicus fuscus. Next base: position 41,851,731 of record NC_072483.1, read on the forward strand.
GTGAGCATCAGAGGCAATTATAATTAAATGCTTTTTGCCTTCATTTTATTTCTTAATAAATGGGTAATTGCATTGTGGTGTACCTGGTGACAGCCTACATTAAGAAGATATTGGGCATTTTTGCTGGCTTCTGTCTATCAAATTTAAACTTATTTTTGAATTCTACATCAGGTGGAGAAAAACCCAAGGCAAATTGTTTTCCCAAAATATATGTCTGAGAAACAGGGTCACCATACTATCAGCTGGAGCTATTTTGACATTGGTGGGGACCTAGTTTAGAAACAACAAATGATGGGTTGAGACAAATGAAGATGGGCATAGAGCTGGGACTTACAATGCCGGTCCTAGTAGTGGTGTTAAACACTATCAATATAAATAATCTGGTAGATAAGCAGTCCAGAATTCCCTGAGTTTCCAATGACAGACTTCTGTCTAGCAGGGCCAGTATGAGAAGGGGGGGCAGGTAACTTTACAGTGAAGAAACCTGACACACTACCTCAGCCAGGTGACCAAGGTGAAGCTCCACACGGATAAGTCCTATAGAGCCCGGATATGAAATGATGATAATAGTGTTTTACCTCTGTGGTCTTCCTTCCCAAAACTCAAAGATGCTATCTAACCATGATGAAAACATCAGGAAAATCCTAGTTGAGGGACATTCTACAAAACATCTCACCAATAATCCTCCAAACTGTCAGGGTCTGAGAAACTGTCACAACCAAGCGGAGCTGAAGGAGACGGGATGACTAAATGGAATGCGGTAACTTGGGTGGGATCTAGAAACAGAAAAAGGAAATTAAGTTAAAACAGAGAAAATCTGAATAAAGTGTACCCTTTTAAAAATAACATTGAATCAATATTAATTACGATAAATGCATCATACTAATATAAGATGCCAATAACAGGGAAAATTCAGTGTGAAGCATGGGAACTCTATAGAATTTCACAATACAGTAATTCTGTCTATATTAAACTGTTCTAAAATAAAATTTTATTTTAAAAACTAAGAAACTGTATAAAGTATGAACTTCAATTAATAATAATGTACTAATGTTGGTTTATTAATTATAACAAATATACCATACTAATATGTTATATTATGAGAAACTGGGTATAGTTACATAGAAAGTTTCTGTTCTACCTTTCCAATTTTTATGTAAATCTAAAACTGCTCTAAAATGAAAGTTTATTTTTAAAAATATGAATGTAAGAAAATTATTTTATTTGAAATACTTATATTTTTTTGTCCTGGCCAGGTGACTCAGTTGGTTTGAGCATCATCCCATATATCAAAAGGTTGTGGGCTCAATTCCTGGTCAGGACACATTCCTCACTTTCAGGTTTCATTCCTTCTCAGGGCACGCACAGGAAGCAACTGATTGATGCTTTTCTATCACATTGATGTTTCTCTCTCTCTCTCTCTCTCTCTCTCTCTCTCTCTCTCTCTCTCTCTGTTTCCCTTTCTCTCTTTCTAAAAATCAATAAAAACATATCTAGCCAGTTTTGCTCAGTGGATAGAGCATCGGCCTTTAGACCAAAGGGTCCCAGGTTTGATTCCGGTCAAGGGCACGTGCCTGAGTTGCAGGCACATCCCCAGTGTGGGGCATGTAGGAGGCAGCCAATTAATGATTCTCTATTGTTGTTGGTGTTTTTAATCTCTCTCTCTCTTTCCTTTCCTCTCTGAAATCAATAAAAATATATTAAAAAAATAAACATATCATTGGTGAGGATATATATATATATATGTATATATATATATACACATATATATCCATTTATTTATTTATTTTCTTAATTTTTATTTGTAAAGGTGTATTTCACTTGGCAATTTCAAATTTTATGGCGTTATTTTATCTCTATCTTTTTTTAGACAGTCAAAGAAAATCTCAAAAAATTCAATGGTTCACAAACATATTCAGTGAAGTACTTTTATTTCCTGTTGTATAAATATATAAAACACTACAGTTAATTCAAGGAAATCACCTCAAGTGATTTGAAATAGAAACATCAGACATAAAGGAGATAGTCTTTCTACATAATTATAGGAAGGTTATTTGACCTTTCACAATTTCTAGGTTCAACAAGACTGTCTATATCATGTATCACAACATTCAGTTTAGGATGCCATGAACTGTAGTAATACCAAAGTCACTTATCTTTTTTTTTTTTTTCTTTCACTTGCATGTTTATTACTGTACTTTGGTTTAGCCTTGACATGAGAATCCAGAGGTGGGTTTTTCTTATGGTGTTTCATTTTAAGCATAGAAAAGCATAAAGTGTGGATGTCTCCTTTGGACAACAATTTTATTCCTACACATCATAAGCTGCCAATATAACCTTGGCATTGAAATTTTTCAGACTATAGTCTTTGTGAGGTCCATATCTCAAAGATTCCTAAAAGAGTATGAATCAAAAGCAAAAACAGTACTAAAATTATTCATATAACAACTATAGAAAATGTCAGTTAGTAGAATTTAAAAAAACATTTTAAATTAAATGTTATTTTTTTCTCTGTCTTATTGAATGTTTTAAATGTCCACAAAATTAAATCTTCTGGATAAGTCTTGGTTTCAAAAGGCATTACTGCTTATGTGCTTTTAGAATAGATACTTCACACACACCCTCAAAAATATCATTTTATACCACATATTTCTTGTTTCAAAAATAGATTCCCAAGGATAGGTATCAGGCAGGGATAGATGATAGATAAGTGGATAGATAGATTAGATAGATGGATAGATAGATGATAGATGATGATAGATAGATAGATAGATAGATAGATAGATAGATAATATATATGTGATACATATAGTAAATAATTCTCATGACACAAATGTAGAAATAATCTATTTTGTATACATTTGTGGTTTGCATTTGGAGTATCCATGTCCTCCTTTTTAGAAACCCACTGGGGATTCTATGGTTCCAAGGAAGCATAAGTGATCTAGCTTAAGCAAAGCAGAACATTTCATCTCCATGACACAGTGATTGACTCAGGGATAATCAGCAACTGAAACAAGCTCATTCAGAGTGATTCTCAAAACTTTTGCAAGAAATATTGAGACCAAGATACTCTTTTTCTTGCTGAATGTGAATAAGGAAGCATTTTCCTCTAATGCTGCTGGCATCCATCTTGAGAACACAGAGCATTGAGACTGAAGGAAACTGGGTTCTTAGTGACATCATTGAATAAATAAATCAAGCCTTGCCTGAAGCAAGTGCTATTTCTAGTCTTTTTAATTATGTGAGCCAGTAAATTATTTTTATTGTTTCCACCAGTTTAGGTTAGGGTGATAGTTGCAACTAAAGGCATCTTAAATAATACAACATTCTTAAATAAATAAAAAATGGGGTTAGTTTAGCTCAATTGTCAGGAACACATACTCTGTGGTTGAACTGCCTGGGTCCAACTCCCTGGTCTGTCACATATTAATTGTCTAAACTAGGTTTAGTTTACTTTACCTTTATGAATCAATCTTCTATTTAAATAAAGGAGGTAATAAGAGCACCTTTTCATAAGGTGATTGTGAGGTATAAAAGAGCTATGCAGAATATAATTCCTGATGCAAAGTATATACTCAGTAAGAGTTTGCTATTATATTAAACTAGAGGCCCGGTGCACAAAATTCATGCATGGGGGAGGGGGTTCCCTCAGCCCAGCCTGCACCCTCTCCAATTCAGGACCCTTAGGGGATGTCCGACTGCTGGTTTAGGCCTGATCCCAGGGATCAGGCCTAAACCAGAAGTTGGATATCCCTCTCACAATCCTGGACCACTGGCTCCTAATCGCTCACCTGCCTGCCTGCCTGGTTGTCCCTAACTGCCCCCCCCCCCCCCGCCGCCGTCCTGATCACCCCTCACTGCCTTTGCATGCCAGCCTGATTGCTTCTAACTGTCCCTCCTGCCAGCCTGGTCACCCCCAACTGCCCCCTCTCTGCCAGCCTGGTTGGTCCTCACTGCACCCCCACTGGCCTGGTTGTCCCCAACTGCCTCCCGGCCAGCCTAGTCACCCCTCACTGCACCCCTGCCAGCCTAATTGCCCCCAACTTCCCCCCCTGCTGGCCTGGTTGCCCCCAAGTGCCCTCCCCCCACTGGCCTGGTCGCCCCTAACTGCACCCCCACCAGCCTGGTTGCCTCTTATTGCTCCCCCTGCCAGCCTGGTCACCCCCAACTGCCCCCCCTACTGGCCTGGTTGCCCCTCACAGCCCCCCCCCCCAGCCTGTTCACCCCACGCAACCTGCTGCTCAGTCATTTGGTCATTCCTCACTAACCCCCCCCCCCCGCCAGCCTGGTTGTAGGCAGCCATCTTGTGAGGGTGTGAGGTTTAATTTGCATATTACCTCTTTATTACATAGGATACTAAGCTAATACTATGTGACAAAAATAAAACAAACTTATTACATACTCTGTGAGGCCAAATTTACAGATGGTCTCATGTAATTGTAGGAAATGATTGGCATTAAAAAATAATAGGCATAATTTAACTTCATTCACTAGAAAATCATATAAGTAAAAGCAATGTATACCAAACCCTCCTGGGATCTAACCTATTTCCACTCTTCAACTATGTTAAATTCTTTCAGAATACATAATTATATTTTAGAAATTTGTATATTAGTCAACTATCTAAACTTACTGATTTTGAGCAGCCTGAATCAAATCCATTACAGTTGTTTCAAGGCATCTTAAGTCACACTGGTGTTCAAACTTGTTTACATGACAGAAAGGATACTTGATAATTATATTATTTTCCAAACAACATATAATAAAAATGTATTACTTAAATAAGTCCTAATTTGGACACTATTTACAATTAGCTACAATATAAACAAGCAGTAGCAGGCATCAAACATTTAAGGAAACTAGCTGGAGAAAAGTGAAATTGATGAAGTTCTAAGCCCTAGCTTAACTATTTGCTAGAAACTGGAAAAAAAATTGACTTTATTTTATTTTAGTGCCAAGAGCCATTCAGCTCTGTTTATAACACACCAGGAGCATGGTTTAAGACAATCTGTACATTTAATATAGTTTTTTACTATACTAGTAGAGGACACATAAGAAATGATTTTGATTGGAGGACTAGGAGGGTAAATTTAACATTTATTCTTCACCTTATTCTGCAACTTATAAAGTACTCATGGAGATGATGTACTTTCAAATATTACACGTGGCACACCGAGTACAATTGTAGTGGTGCCCTTTATAATATCGTCCATTATAATCTTCTATCAGTGCTGAATGAAATATTAAAGTCAAGTATGTATGTGGTGATTAGTGATCTAGCCTTTCATTTCCTGAAGATTTGGGAGTGATTTGACTGCTTGTACCAGTCCAAAAGGGGGATTAGCTATTGCAGAATGAAAGGAATCAGTGTACAATATCCTAGGGCATTTTTAACATGTCTTCTGAATAAAAAAAAAAATCTAAATCATTGTATTTGTAGAAGATAATATTTTCTTGATGTGTTACCTTTAGGATCTCTTACATCCTATACTTAATATTATAATAATAGAAAATCTGTGAGCAAAAACTGTACCATCTTCAATGTGTTTGCTTCTGACAGATGCTCAGCCTCATGATAATTGGTGAGGCATTAAAGTAGAACTGAAGTAAATTCCCAGTAAATTGTGCAAAATATTATATATTTAAAATTAAGATTATACCATAACATTTTGGATTTTTTTAAATTTTACATTATCACAGGGAACTGTGAAATCAGGTCTGCATTGGTCAGAAGATAATTGTTATTTTATCAACATCAATACTAATGAGAGAGCAAATTTAATGTTAAAATTCCAAATCGAGTTGTTAAGCAACATGTCTCAATACAGGTAATTGATAGCTATTTCAATGGCAGACAAGAAAGATATGATATGAATATATAGGGAAGCCAAACATCTATGGTTGAATTTGGGATCAGCATTGTCATAAATCAACTGAAAAGCTTACTTGTAAATCCTGGTGGTTAGCAAAATAGAGAGTGAGGAAAGGTACTTATTCTCAAAGGTATTTAGTTATTAAATTAAAAATTCTACACAGGTATTTAGTTATTAAATTAAAAATTAAGGTGAAACTATTTATTTTATCCCAGATTGATTTTTAATGATAATCAAAATCAGTAACAGATATTTTTGTGCTTATTGTTTTAATGATCCCCTCAAGAATTACCCTGTGAAAGCACACAGTGTCGAAGGGCACCACATGTGTCCAAGGTCCAGACAGATGAGGACTTCATTTGATCTTTTCAGTGAATGAACATGGAAGCATCTAGTTAGTGGATGAACACTGTCCGTGCTAATTTAGAACTATTGGCAATGGTGATATGCTTAGTGATTTATTCACTTAGTATTTTTATACAATATATAAAATTATGCTTGTGTCACTTCTTATGAATTCATAAAGTGCCTAAAAGCATTTATAAGAATTGTTTAAATAGTTTAATACAGATAAAGAATTTAAAACAGTGGCTCTCAAGTCCAGAAGCACATTAGAATCACTGTGAACCATAAAAAATACTGATGCCTGGGCCTTACCCCAAATCCTTTGAATAAGAATTTATCAAGGACATCCCTTCTAACCCTGAAAGGCCCCACACTTCCATGTTGCACAGAAACCTTCCCTTTCATGCTTTCACAGAAGCCTGGCTCTGCAGAGGACTCTGTTTCACTTCAAGCCTTCCATGTTTTCCCCCCACCTCTCTCATACCTTCCAGCCTGGAGGTGTGGTAAGTGCTTCCCATGTTTTTCATCGCTGTTTTAGACCTCTCTCCTCCCTTAAAAAAATCCAAAATTTTCCATTTCTTGTCAGATTTATACTACACCCTACCTGTCCTTTTTGCTCTATGTCACTCATCAATCTGGAATACTTTCTCTGTGCTTTGTCTTTGGAACTTTCTCACACTATTCCTGTCATAATTTCAATGACCATATAGCTAAATCTTTCCAAAACACAGAATTCTGAGTCCCATGACATCTCCTCCTCCAGTGGTCTTGTCATTCACCTTTCCTCACCTCCTAGGTCTGTAAATCCTAGACCTCGTCATTACAAGAACTGCAACTTTCCTCACTGCCTCTTGTTTCCTAAGATCCTCACATCCCTACTATGCAGCTTACATCTATGGTCAGTCTTCATCATTACTCCCTTGCATACACACCCAACTCCTCGTTCCTCTCTTGCTTCATTGTACAACCATGTCAACATTTCAGCTCTGCTTAAATAAAACCACCCCCTTACTCGGCATCTATACCTACCTGTACAGCCAAGTGTGGTTGTAAGAAAATAGTCATGCTAAGCCTCCATACTTTAACTTTATGACCACTAATCTCAAGTGTACCTTTAATGCTACCTGCTCCTAATCCACTAATTGCCCCACTACTTTCCTCTTCTTCCTTAATCTTTAATACTTTTCCCCCTTTCCTCAGGTTCAGTTTCTTAGTTCTCTAAGAAGAATAAGTAACAGAGGAGAACCATCCAAGTCCTGGCCACCAAATGAATTATCCACTTTCCTCTTGCCTGTGTATTCTGCCTAGTCTGATAACCATAGTCAACCCCATGACTTCTGTACCAGACAGCATCTCCTCTTGCCTATTCAAGGGTGTCTAATAATTTACTCAGTTCTCTTCTATATTATCAATTATTCCGTCTCTTCTGATTTTTCCCAGCAAAATGAAAATTAGTTATAAAGTTACCCAAATTAGTTACCCTTAATTTGAATATGGACTCTAGATTATAAAATAGTATTGTATCAATATTAAATTTCTTGATCTGGGTCATCATATTGTGCTTATGTAAAAAAAATAACCTTGTTCTTAGAAAATATACAAGGAAGTATTCAGAAAGGGGACACAGTAGCTCCAATTAATATTCAGTTCGTTTAGATAGAAAGTGGATAGAGAATGGGAGGAAGAGAAGTTAGGAGGGAACAAGAGAGGGTGATAGAAAAAAAGAGGGAGGCAAAGAGAGAATGGGAGACAGTAAATAGGTTAAGTAAACATCAGTGAATAAGGAAATGATATAGGGAGTTTCTTGGAGCATTTTTACAGCTTAAAATTTTTCTGTAACTTTGAAATTATAAAAAAAATAAATAAATATTACAATATAAAAACCTGCCGAAATGAGAGAAAAAATTCAAATAGGTCAACAGATTATGTGTATTGCTTCAACAGGTTTGGCTAAAATTATTTGCATGATACAATGCATTACACTATATTATGCCATGGGTTAATACATAGTTCAAAAATGGGTAAAGGACTTAATGTAAGATGGGAGACCATAAAAATATTAGAAGAATCCATAGGCAGCAAAATATCAGACATATGTCACAGCAATATCTTTACCGATACAGCTCCTAGAGCAATGGAAACTAAAGAGAAAATAAACAAATGGGACTACATCAAAATAAAAAACTTCTGTACAGCAAAAGAAACCATTAACAAAACAACAAGAAAGCCGACTGCATGAGAGAACATATTTGCCAATGTTATCTCCGATAAGGGTTTAATCTCCAAAATTTACAGGGAACTCACACAATTTAACAAAAGGAAGATAAACAACCCAATAAAAATTTGCACAAAGGACCTAAATAGGCACTTTTTGAAAGAGGACATAAAGACGGGCAAAAGACATGTAAAAATCATCTAAGAAATGCAAATCAAAATGACAATGAGGTACCATCTCACACCTGTCAGAATGGCTATCACCAACAAATCAACCAACTACAAGTGCTGGGGAGGACGTGGAGAAAAGGAACCCTCATGCGCTGCTGGTGGGAATGCAGACTGGTGCAGCCACTGTGGAAAACAGTATGGCGTTTCCTCAAAAAGTTAAAAATGCAACTTCCCTTTGACCCAGTAATCCCACTTCTAGGAATATATCCCAAGAAAACAGAAACACTAATCAGAAAGGATATATGGGGGAAAATGGCGACGGAATAGAGTCGGGTTTGGAGTCTGTTCCTGGGGCGGAGAGTCGGAGCAGCAGAGGCTCGCAGAGGGAGTGTATGTGGGCAAGCCAAGGGACAGCTAAACTCCAGGAGAAGGCGGGGGAGTGCTGGGCAGTGTTCCTCTGACCGCGCAGCACCCACAGGGGCTGGGTCCCCTCCTGGAGCTACTGGCTCGCCGGGCGCCTCGCCATCTTGCAAGGAAAGGAGGATTTTAGTGGAAACCTGACTTTCCGCGACAACTGCAAAAACTGAACTGCTGGGAGCACCAGACCACCGGTCCCCTATCAGCGCAAACATTCGGATTCAAAGAAACTCTTCACTGCACCACGGAAAGGTCAGATTTCGCCGGAAATGAGGGGCGGTTTCTAATCCCCGCGGTGGGTGAGGGAAGCGCGGCAGCCGCAGGACCGGCAGGAGCCGGGAGGTCTGTGCCTAGAAAAATCGGCGGCAGTTGGAACTGCCGTGATCTGTGAATGAGGAGGGGGGTCTTCTGAGCTGCTAACAGAAGTGACCTCTTGAAAGCAACTCATTTTAATCTGACGAGGAGGGTCAGACTAAGAATTTTCAAAGGAGTGCAGGCTCCTTAGTCTGGGGCACAGACCCACGGTCCGCACACCTGGGCTCTTTCCGACTCTGATTGCTAAGCCCAACACATAGAAAAACCCAGGTGGAAACCCTGAAAGACTGCAGGGGGAAGGTGTTTTTTCGGCACACCTCCACAAACCGGTAGAGAGTGCCAAAGAGGGGAAAAAAAAAAAAAAAAGAGCTAGAGAGGCCCGGAAGTCAATTCAGAAACACTGCCACCCAGGGGCTGAAACGCTAATTGTCTCTGGTGTAATAAAAAATAAATACGAGAAATTAAGACACGGCTGGCTTAAAAAGCAGGACTGGCTTCCAACACTGAGGAGCCCTGGAATGAAGCTGAACTGAAATACTGCCCAGACTGGGAAAAAGGCGTACCAAACAGAATAATAGAGGAAGTGAATGACAGCCGCTACTGCACATTTTAGTCTTCCTATTTTTTAATTTTCAATTCTTTTTTCAATTTTTTAATTTTTTTATTCTCATATTTTTTATTTGCATTTTTTGCATCTTTTACTTAAGAAACTAATTTTTTTTCTTTTTCCTCACTCGATTTTCACCTTTTTAATTATTACATTTTTATTTTCAATCAGCAATATTATTACTATTATTTTACTTTTTTTTTTTTTTTTTTTTAATGTCATTTGATTTTCTCTTTCTTTTATTTTTGGATTAGTGTCCTACATTTGATTTGCATCTTTCCCTTACAATCGCTTTACCCTATCTCAAAGCTAACATTATGCCATCACTCTCCTCCTAACCTTTCCCCCTTGGTCCCCAGTTTATCTTAACCCTTTCTGGCTTTAGATTTTCCCTACTTTTTCAGTTTACTCCCTGCTAAAACTTCACCCTACTTATATATCTAATTCCCAACCCCCTGCTCCAAATCCATACAAACCTCTCTCTATGCTACCTTAAAAAAATTATTTTTCTCTCGGGCCTTTTGTTGTTGTTTGCTTGAATGTTGATTAGATTGAATTTTTATGCTTTTTTATGAGATTGTTTTGATTATTCTTTTTGTTGGTTTGGTTGGTTCTTTTGTTTGCTTTGTTTTTGTTTGTTTTTTACTTTTGTTTTCCCTTGCCTCACTTGATATTAGCTGCTGTTGCAGTTTGTATTAATCTCCAGGCTCGTGTTGCTGGAATTTGCTGGGAATAGTGGTTGTTCTAGTGGAGTTTACTCCCCATATATATAGTTTGTTCCCCTTTTCTCTCTTAGTATCATTCTTGTCTCTCATACTTTTTTTTTTCCTTCTTTTCTTTTTCTTTTCTGTTATTTCTTTTTCTTTTCTTTCTTTCTGCTCTTTTCCCAAGTTCAGATTCACACTCTTTGTTTTTTTTGTTTTTTTTTTCGTTGTTGTTCTTTCTTTTTACTCTCCCTCTTCCACTCCTATTCCCTAATTTGTCTTTCTCTGGTGGTTACCTTTATTGGAGGTTATTAATATCGTGAATACAATTCTGTTCAGTGCCTTGTCTGTTGTGCCTGGTTGTGTTGTATTTTATACCTTTAAATCAACGCCAGAGAGAGAAATCTATATAACCAGACATCCGGAGAAGAGAGACAATGGGGAGACAAAGAAATAGCCCCCATAGGAAAGAGAAGCAGGCATCACCAGAAAAGGAAGTAAACGAATTAGAGGCAAACAACCTATCAGAGAAAGAATTCAGAGAAATGATCATAGGGTGGCTGAAAAGGATGGAAGACAAATTCGACAATATGAGTAAGAACCAAGAGGAAATGAAGAAGAACCAAGAAGAAATGAAAAATGACATCGCTGCTGTAAAGAACTCAATAGAAAGCATCAAGAGTAGACTAGATGAAGCAGAGGACCGCATAAGTGAGCTAGAAGACAAGATGGAAAAAAATACCCAATTACAACAGCTTCTAGAAACAAAAATTAGAAAGATTGAGGAGAGCGTAAGGGAACTTCGGGACAATACAAAACAAAACAACATCAGGATAATAGGGGTGCCAGAAGGAAAGGAAACTGAGCAAGGAATAGAAAACCTGTTTGAAGAAATAATAACAGAAAACTTCCCTGATATAGGGAAGAAAAAACCCACACAAATCCAAGAAGCTCACAGAGTTCCAAGCAAAATGAACCCCAAAAGACCGACGCCAAGGCACATTATAGTTAAGTTGGCAAACACCAACGACAAAGTAAGAATCTTACAAGCGGCCAGAGAGAGACAGACAGTTACATACAAAGGAACCCCCATCAGACTAGCAACTGATTTCTCAACAGAAACTCATCAGGCCAGAAGGGAATGGAATGAAATATACCAAGTCATGCAAAGGAAGGGTCTAAATCCAAGAATACTGTACCCAGCAAGGCTATCAATCAAAATTGAAGGTGAAATCAGGAGCTTCACAGACAAAAAAGGACTAAGGGAGTTTATCACCACCAAACCAGCAATGAAAGAAATGCTAAAGGGTCTGCTGTAAAAAAAAAAAAAAAAAGAAAGAAATAGGAAGCAAAGAAGTTACACAGGGGTATAGAATAAAAATGGCGTCAAATAAGTACCTATCAATAATAACTTTAAATGTAAATGGATTGAATGCCCCAATCAAAAGACACAGGGTAACAGACTGGATAAGAAAACAAAACCCAGATATCTGCTGTCTACAGGAAACCCACCTCAAAAAAAAGGATGCATACAGACTGAGAGTAAAGGGATGGAAAAAGGTTTTCCAGGCAAATGGAAATGAAAAAAAAGCTGGGGTTGCAATACTTATATCTGACAAATTAGATCTCAAAGTGAAGGACATAACAAGAGATAATGAAGGCCACTTCATAATACTAAAGGGAGAAATCCAACAAGAAGAAATAACTCTGGTAAACATATATGCACCCAATACAGGAGCACCAAGATACATTAAAAAACTCCTGGAAGATATCAAAGGAGAGATTGACAGTAATACAATCATAGTAGGAGACTTCAATACCCCACTATCACCATTGGACAAATCCTCTAAACAAAAAATCAGCAAAGAAACATCAATCCTAAATGACTCACTAGAACAGATGGAATTAATCGACATCTTCAGAACATTTCACCCCAAAGCCACAGAATATACATTCTTCTCAAGTGCACATGGGTCATTTTCAAAGATAGACCATATGTTAGGACATAGGCAAAGTCTCTCCAAATTCAAGAAGATAGAAATCATATCAAGTATCTTCTCAGATCACAGTGGCATAAAACTGGAAATCAACTACAATAAAAACAACCCAAAGAAATCAAACACTTGGAGACTAAACAGCATGCTATTAAACCATGACTGGGTTACCAAAGACATCAAGGAAGAAATAAAAAACATCATGGCAACAAACGACAATGAAAACACAACAATCCAAAATCTATGGGACACAGCGAAAGCAGTCCTGAGAGGGAAGTTCATAGCTCTACAAGCCTACTGCAAAAAACAAGAAACAATGGTAATAAATTACCTAACCCAACAACTCAAAGAGTTAGAGAGAGAGCAACAAGATAAGCCCAGTGTAAGCAGAAGGAAAGAAATAATAAAGATCAGAGCGGAGATAAACGACATAGAGACCAAAGAAACAATACAAAAGATCAACAAAACCAAGAGCTGGTTCTTTGAAAGGATAAACAAGATTGATGGACCTCTAGCCAGGCTCACCAAGAAGCAAAGAGAGAGGACCCAAATAAACAAAATCAGAAATGAAAGAGGTGAAATAACAACAGATCCCGACGAAATACAAAGGATTGTTACAAAATACTACGAACAACTCTATTCCAACAAACTGGACAACCTAGAGGAAATCGACATATTCCTAGAAAAATACAACCTTCCAAAACTCAATCAGGAAGATTCTAAACAGCTCAACATGCCAGTAACTATGGAAGAAATTGAAGCAGTCATCAAAAAGCTTCCAGCAAACAAAAGCCCGGGGCCAGATGGCTTCACAGGAGAGTTTTATCAAACTTTTAAGGAAGAACTAAAACCTATCCTCCTCAGACTATTCCAAAAAATTCAAGAGGAAGGAACACTTCCAGGCTCCTTCTATGAAGCCAGCATCACCCTAATACCAAAACCAGATAAAGACAACTCAATGAAAGAGAATTACAGGCCAATATCCCTCATGAACATTGATGCCAAAATCCTCAACAAAATTCTAGCAAATCGGCTCCAGCAGTACATCAGAAAGATCATACACCATGACCAAGTAGGATTTATTCCAGGAATGCAAGGATGGTACAATATCCGCAAATCAATAAACGTGATACATCACATAAACAAATTGAGAGATAAAAATCACATAGTCATATCAATAGATGCAGAAAAAGCATTTGACAAAATCCAACACCCTTTCTTGATAAAAACTCTCAACAAGGTGGGAATAGAAGGCTCATACCTCAACATAATAAAAGCTATTTATGATAAACCCACAGCAAACATCATACTCAATGGGCAAAAACTAAAACCATTTCCCCTAAGAACAGGAACAAGACAGGGATGCCCACTCTCACCACTCCTGTTTGACATAGTACTGGAAGTATTAGCTATCGCAATTAGGCAAGAAGAAGAAATAAGAGGCATCCAAATTGGAAAAGAAGAAGTGAAGCTGTCCTTATTTGCAGATGACATGATATTGTACATAAAAAACCCAAAAGATTCCATCAAAAAACTAATAGACTTAATAAATGAATTCGGCAATGTAGCGGGATACAAAATTAACGCCAAGAAATCTATGGCTTTTCTATACACCAATAATGAACTTACAGAAAGAGAGACTGAAAAAGCAATCCCATTTACCATCGCACCAAAAAAATTAAGATACCTAGGAATAAACTTAACTAAGGTGGTAAAAGACCTATACGCAGAAAACTACAGGACACTGAAAAAAGAGATAGAGGAAGACGTAAACAGATGGAAGAACATACCATGTTCCTGGATTGGTAGAATCAACATCATTAAAATGTCCATACTACCCAAAGCAATCTACAGATTCAATGCACTCCCCATCAAAATACCAACAGCATATTTCACAGACCTAGAAAGAACTCTCCAAAAATTCATCTGGAATAAAAAAAGACCCCGACTAGCCTCAGCAATCCTCAGAAAGAAGAATAAAGTAGGTGGGATCTCAATACCAGATTTCAAGCTGTATTACAAAGCCACTGTTCTCAAAACAGCCTGGTACTGGCACAAGAACAGACATATTGATCAATGGAACAGAATAGAGAACCCAGATATCGACCCAAACCACTATGCTCAATTAATATTTGACAAAGGAGGCAAGAACATACAATGGAGTCAAGACAGTCTCTTCAATAAATGGTGTTGGGAAAACTGGACAGATACATGCAAAAAAATGAAACTAGATCACCAACTTACACCATACACAAAAATAAACTCAAAATGGATACAGGACTTAAACATAAGACGGGAAACCATAAAAATACTAGAGGAATCCACAGGCAACAAAATCTCAGACATATGCCACAAGAACTTCTTCACTGACACTGCCCCCAGGGCAATGGAAGCTAAAGAGAAAATTAACAAATGGGACTACATCAAAATAAAAAGCTTTTTTACAGCAAAAGAAACCATCAACAAAACAACAAGAAAGCCCACTGCATGGGAAAACATATTTGCAAATGCTATCACTGATAAAGGTTTAATCTCCAACATCTACAGGCAGCTTATGCAACTTAATAAGAGGAAGATAAATGATCCAATAAAAAAATGGGCAACAGACCTAAACAGAATATTTTCAAAAGAAGACAGAAGAAAGGCCAAGAGACACATGAAAACATGTTCAAAGTCACTTATTATCCGAGAGATGCAAATCAAAACAACAATGAGGTACCATCTCACACCTGTCAGAATGGCTATCATCAACAAATCAACAAACAACAAGTGTTGGCGAGGATGCAGAGAAAAAGGAACCCTCGTGCACTGCTGGTGGGAATGCAGACTGGTGCAGCCACTGTGGAGAACAGTATGGAGTTTCCTCAAAAAACTGAAAATGGAACTCCCATTTGACCCAGTAATCCCACTCCTGGGAATATATCCGAAGAAACTAGAAACACCAATCAGAAAGGATATATGCACCACTATGTTCATAGCAGCACAATTTACAATAGCTAAGATTTGGAAACAGCCTAGGTGCCCATCAGCAGATGACTGGATCAGAAAACTGTGGTACATCTACACAATGGAATACTATGCTGCCATAAAAAAGAAGGAATTCTCATCATTTGCAGCAACCTGGATGGAATTGGAGAACATTATGCTAAGTGAAATAAGCCAGTCAATGAAAGATCAATACCACATGATCTCACTCATTTAGGGATAGTAAAGAACATTATAAAGTGGTGAACAAAAAGATAGATACAGAGACAGTAAAGCATCAAACAGACTTTCAAATTACAGGGGGAAAGTTTGGGAAAGGTGGGGGAGTTATGAAATCAAACGAAGGACTTGTATGCATGCATATAAGCATAAACAATGGACGCAAAACTCTGGGGGGGGAGGGCATGTGTGGGTGTGGGGTGGGGGGGGTAATAGTAAGATATGTACACATATAATACCTCAATAAAAATATTAAAAAAAAAAAAAAAAAAAGAAAGGATATATGCACCCCTATGTTCA
Organism: Eptesicus fuscus; assembly: GCF_027574615.1. Classification (NCBI taxonomy): domain Eukaryota; kingdom Metazoa; phylum Chordata; class Mammalia; order Chiroptera; family Vespertilionidae; genus Eptesicus; species Eptesicus fuscus. The sequence goes on from NC_072483.1 coordinate 41,867,878, forward strand.
TAGCGGCACAATTTATAATAGCTAAGATTTGGAAACAGCCTAAGTGCCCATCAGCAGTTGAGTGGATTAAAAAACTGGTACATCTACATAACAGAATACTACGCTGCTATAAAAAAAGAAGGAACTCTTACCATTTGCAACAGAATGGATGGACCTGGAGAGCATTATGCTAAGTGAAATAAGCCAGTCGGAGAAAGATAAATATCACATGATCTCACTCATTTGTGGAATATAATGAACAACATAAACTGATGAACAAAAATAGAGCCAGAGCCATAAAAGCACTGAACAGACTGTCCAACCTAAGAAGGAATGTAGGGGAATGTGGGAAGAGAGATCAACCAAAGGACTTGTATGCATGCATATAAGCATAACCAATGAACACAGACAGTAGCAGGGTGAGGGCATGTGCTGGGGGTAGGAGTGGCTAGGGAGAGGTCAATGGGAGGAAAAGGAGACTTGTGTAATACTTTAAACAATAAAGAATTTAAATTTAAAAAGAAAACAACTTAGTGAATCTAAGTGTTTCTGATAAGTATATGGTAAGCAGATCTCCAAGTGGTCATTTGACTTTCTTATACAGGCATACCTCAGAGATATTTCGGATTCAGCTCCAGACCACCATCATAAAGTGAGCAGCGAAATAAAGCGAGTCATAATCTTTTTGCTGGTGGAGGGCAATGCCTTCCATTTGTAAAAATTGAGACACCTGTAAAGTACAATAAAGCAAAGCACAATAAGATGAAAGGAATGCCTGAGTACATAATAGAAAATACATTTCTACCAATTTTTAGCAACTAGAATTAGAATATAAATTCCATAATGCTAATGTTGTTCATTTTTTTTATATTATAATAAAATAGAGGCTGCCTTGCAGGAACCTTTCTACAGTAAGTGTCAAGAAGCACATAAGATGCAAACGAGTTTCTTCATGTTGCAAGCAAAAATGAATAAATTCCAGAATTTATTTCATTTGAGTCAAAAACTGGTCTAAAAAATGGCCTTTGACACTAAGCCAAGTCAAAATAAAACTGCTTAAAGCATGACTATTTCAGTAGGTGGGTTAATAGGGAGACTCCCTAAAATATGTTTAAAAGCAGTGAGTAAATGGCCATGAAGTTCCTACATTATTTAATAAAATATACCTCTATTTTCTGATTGTATTCAGGGGATCCACAAATAAATGCATTCTTCATTGTAATAGTAATAATTTCAGAACTGAGAAGTATTAGAAATTGACAAATTTATAAGGATTGCTACTTTGATGGGCAGTGCTATAGAATGATACTTACAAAAACCTTGTTTATGCCTTATATTTTATTTCATTCAAGCTGGATTTATGCTAAGGTTTTCCTGGTAGTGCTTTTCCCACAATATTGACAATGGGGCGGGTCAGGGATGAAAAGTGGTAGGTGTTACCCACTTACCCCTTGCTCACCAACAGGAGCCAGTGCTCAGAGTTCACATCACTCTGCACCCAGCTTAACAATCCTTCTCAGCACAGGACTCTCAGCAGCCACCTTCACTAGCTGAGAGCCATTACCATCCTCATAGTGGGTGGAAATCTGCTTTGATAAAACCTTATTTAGAAAGCTGCATTGAACTATGTTGATGCAGTTAAAGTCATCCTTTGTCAGTTTTCTGGCTCCAAATTATGAGGAGATGAGCACTCCTCTGTAGAATTTGTTATTGTAAAATAGCAATTACTAGTATACCAAAGGGGTCATGCTCAAAACAGGTTCAAGCATAGAGGAAACCTCAGAGAGCATCAAACTCAACCCCCTTATTTTCCAAATAAGGAAAACTGAAGACTAGAGAAATGAAATGACATGTACAATGAAACCCACAGGCATAGGAAGATAGAAAACAAGATTCCTTTTTTTTGTTGTTTTTTTCTGATTCCAAGAGAAGTACTTTAGCCCTTGCATAATGTAGCCTCTGATTTTAAAATTAGTTCATTTTTCCGTGTGTGTGTGTGTGTATGTGTGTATGTGTGTGTGTGTGTGTGTGTGTGTGTGTGTGTGTGTGAGGGAGAGAGAGAGAGAGAGAGAGAGAGAGAGAGAGAGAGAGAGAGAAAAGAATAAAAAATTATTTACTTGGATCTTTGTTTTATGTATCCAACTATTCACTGATGAGCTAAATTCATGTCAGTAGGACTCAATCATTTGAAAAGAGCAGACAGATAGAAACTGTACCAATAGCACACCCAATTTTCTTGACAGCTAAAGTATAACAGCCATGGGTGTCATAGGAGGTGGTGACTACATTTGAGCAGTACTTAAGATCTAATGTAATACTCCTCCACAGAACAGTGTAAAGAGTTAATATATAGACATTTCAAGGTAAATTTCTCTCATTCGGATTCAGAAAGTCAAATTTGAAAGCTATTAGCACTATGATAGATGATCCTCTTTCAGACACCTTTCTTTTTTACTGACAAGTTGCTGTTAAAAATTAAAGTAAAAAGAGGCCTCCTTTTTTGCTGCACATTTTTAATGGACCTGAAGCCAAAATAAGTCAGACTAAATTATGGGAGTAAATGACCTCCCGGGAAGTATTATACCAAATTCCAAAGTACTATAAAGACGTTCCTTTGATCTTTTTAGCTTCACAGCCTGAAATTCAAAATCTGTATTTAATTTTAGACTGCATATACCAGCTTTTAAATTTTCTTTCCAAAATGATATATCGTTTTAAATGATAGACCACCTTTAACTTGTATTTCTAAAACTGCTGACTGGCATTTCTTTATTCTTTTACTCTATAAAAACAGATATAGATATAATTAATTATGAGAAGTATTTGGGGTTGGGTGTATAATGGATAAACTACTGACCTTCACTTAAGAGATAGCACTTTAAACTCAACCTTCTTTCCTAAGTGAAATGACTCTGATCCAAAGTGAAGTTTTCAGTTCACACCTGATAAAGATGCTGAATAGAGAAAAAGAAGACTAGACAGAGATGACTTTCAAATCCCTGCTTTTAGGACTATTTTGGATAACGACATCTGATTCAGAATACATCTTTTAGCAGGTTGCAAGCAGGTGTGCTCGCTTTCCACATGGACCTTTTCTGTAGTTTCACATCTGCCTTAGTTGAACAGAATCTTGACAATAATGCATGCCCATTAACACCTGTAAATCAGTCCACATTCTTAAACAAAGAATCTCTTAGATCTTTTCTGTACATGCTGTATTAGCATAGTTGCAGAGATCAGTGCTGTATCTGCTAAGGTAAAAGTAACAGATACCCAGTAATAGTTTGATTTTATAACTAAGACTTGTCAAACTAGAGGACAAAAATTAAGTATTAAGCCTAATTATTGTGGTAGACATCAATAACAACAATACGCAATAGAGTCAATGTGTATCACCCAGGAACCAAAAATATTATTCACTCAGGCATAGAATGATGTTGACTAATGTTAACTATGGAAACTAATCATGTGAAATTTACTTCTACTACCACTGTTGGAAAGAACTCACATGGTTTTGACTAGCATTGCACATGGTTTTCTGAAACTATACAAAAAAAATTGTGTATCCTACCCATATTTACCGGTTATTTTCTGTTTTCTTTTATCAGTCTTTTAGGTTCTATGAAAATTAGAAAAGGAGACTTCAACCAAGATTGGAGTTGGGAGGAACCAAGACCTATCGTCAGAGCAGATGCTCCAAACAGGAAAATATATGCTTTGTAAATCCAACAGAAAGATGTTTTCTATTCTACTATTCCAGCAGGAGGAAGGAAGATTTTCTTTTCCCTCAATGATGGCCCAGCCATGAAAAGCCACTACACTTTGAACTCCCAGCTTCCTTCAAAGGACAACTCTTCCAAACTTCCCCTTTTCTTTGTAAAAAAAAAAAAAAAATGTTCCTCTCTTTTGTTTTCCTGACTTGCCTATGGTTGTGCCATAACTTGCATGTCCCAAATTGCAATTCTCTACTATTCATGAATAAATCCATTTTTTAACTAATTGTTTTATTTTTAAGATCAACAGTTCCAACGTGGCCTTAGGGAAATCACGTCGTTTTTCTATGCTGGTGCCCACAATTACACAATCATGGAATCAATTTTGCTCTACCCACCTCATAGGTAGGCCGGTAAGTAGGGTGAGACAAGTAAGGCACCTAGCATACAAAATTTAAGGAGGCACTCGCTCCTAGGAACATGCAAGTGCAGGATCATGAAAGTGTATTACCTTGAGCGTGAGTACCTCCTTAATGTTTTTTTCCCCCTTGGTGCCTCATATGTCTCCTTGCCCAGGTCATAAGGTTGCTGTAAAGTTGACATAGATTTAGGATTTGAAAGGTTTGAAAAGCTTGAGAGATTATGACCCACATCCTAATAATAGTATTTCTCATAGAAAGTATCAAAATACAATGTCTCTTCTTATTGCAATTAAACAAAGAAATGGTAACTTATTCACATCTTACTTTTTAATCAGACAACTTCAAAGAAATCATGACCTCTTATAAATTTAAAGATAATTTTTGTTAATTTAATTTTATTTTTTTTGGAGATTGTTTCATGTAATAGTTTTGCAGAGTGTGGGAAATAGATTTTGAAGAAAGGTTTAATTTACTAAGAGCACTTATTTTTGTTCAAATTTGGAAGGTCAAAAAATAAAAATTAAGTTACCTACCTGTCTTGTACAACCCTATCTTTCCACTCACCTTAGGCTTTCTCATGAGTAAAAGCCCTTGAACAACTAAGAAAAATATTTGTTCCCTCTTTATATTCTTCAGAATTCTAGTATAACTTAAATATCTTTTATGAGATGCCCAGTACAAACTTAGAATTTAGTATATTAATTACTTCACTTGAAAATGTTTGTTGAATGTTAACTATGGAACAAGAATGGGGCTAGTTTTCTAATATAGCTTATTTGAGATTACTCTATTTCTCTTTCAGAGTACAATTGTAGAAGTTTGGGGAAGGAGGAGAGGGAGAGAGAGAACACTATTTGAAGGCATTTGAAAATAACCAAGGCAATCAGAATTTGAGAAAAGAAAAAATCACTGAGGTGACCTTTACATTTACCATCACATTTTCTTCTTGAAACATTTGCCAATTTACATCAAGGAGAATAGAGGCCAATGATATTAGTATCAAATATGTGCAGACAAATCCTATCTAATAAAGAGGGAATATGCTAATTGACTGCCCCACCCTCAAAGATGGAAGCACCCACAGCCAATAAGAAGGGAATATGCTAATTGACTGTCCTGCCCTCAAATATGGCGGCTCCCACCACCACAAGATGGCGGTGTCCAGTCCCCTCAACCCCACTGGGGCAGCAAGTGAGCAGCAAGGCCGGGCCCACCCCCAGGTGGGCTTGCTCACTCCGCGCACCTGCCTCCAGTGTCCCCCAATCTCCTCAGCCCCCCAGCCACCCAGGGCCACCTGAGGCTCAGGTAACCAGGGCCGGCCGAGGCTTGCGCTGCTGGCAGTGGCAGCAGCAGAGGTGTGATGGGGTGTCACCTTCCCCTGATTGCCAAGTCACCTCCCATTACTGAGGGCTCCCAGACTATGAGAGGGGGCAGGCCGGGCTGAGGGACCCCCCACCAGTGCATGAATTTCATGCACTGGGCCTCTAGTAATATGATAAAAGAATGGATCAATTCACCACAGAAAGAAAATCTATAAAAGGAATCAAATAGGAATTACAAAATAAAAATACCAACATATGTATTTAATAGCAATAGCGGTAAGTAGAAAATCTAGAATAAACCTCTAAAAGAAAAAAGGATGAAATATATATAAAGTAGCATGATTTTCTGAGTAGCAAAGACAAGGTCTAAAATATGTGTAGCTACAGTCCAATAAAAGGGTAGGAGCAATATTTTAAGAGAAATAGGGTAAGAATTTTCCAAACAGATACAAGAATAAGGTCTACTAACTTTAAAGATAATTGCAAAAAAAAAAAAAAAAATGACCCCTGGCCATGTCAGATTAAAACTTAAAAATCAAGGACAAAAATAAATTTTTAAAAACAGTTTAATAGAAAACACAATATTTGCAAAGGAACAGTAATAAAAAAATATCTCACTTTTTAACACAAACAATGAAATTCAGCAGGAAAGAAATGACATCTTTAAAACATCAAAATAAAATTGCTGCCAGTCTATAATTATTTATGCAGTGCTTGGCTAACAAATGAGCCTCTCACACTTACTCTGTTTGCAGACTCATTTTCATTTTTTATGTGTGTGAAGAAAGTCTTCTTTGATGAGATTTTCATATTACAGTTTCTAATTTTTCTTGCTGTTGCTTTACTGTGAGTTGAGAATACTGTGATGACTGTTTAGTCTGATGTTGCCAATGTCTGTTATATTTTTTTAGCACAGCTATAGTGTTGCTAAAAAATATAATGTTTTGCCATCTAATTTGGTAGCAAAATAATCCATACTCCACTGTATCTTTAAATCATGATATTTAGAATTGACTTTTTTTTCCTTCTTTTGTCATGCTGGTTATGAACTGATATAAAAAAATAAAAATACTGCACTACAGCAATGTGTATGGCACTAGAAATACTGATCAGTTAAAACTCATCATTACAATTTGCAGTGCAGTGAGCAGCAATGCAAAGAGATGAGCGAGCATACCATATACATGGTATTTATTACAATGGCCACTGAGATCTGCTGTAGTGCTGGGAAAACAGCCATGAAAACAGGTAATGAATGAGTGTAGCTTTTTTTAATAAAACTTTATTTATGGACATAAGCTTTACATTTCATATCATCTTCATGTATTTTAAAATGATTTTTCTTTTTGTTCTTTTATAGCCACTTACAAATCTATCTCAGCTCATAAGTCATTAAAACAAATAAAAAAAAAAATAGCAATAGATAATGGGGAGGATTTGGCCCCTACATCATAATTTACCCACTCCTACTTTAAACAATGTTAAAAGATATTGGAGTTTTAAAATATATGTAGAAATAAAGTCCATAAATGGGGTTCAAGTGTTTTAAAGCCTTCAAATATTCTGAAAGTTACAAAAATAATTGAAGGTGGATTTCAGTAAGTTTAGTGTGCATATTATAACCTCTTAAATAACTACTGAAAAATCAAGAAAAGAATGTATAAATAAAAAGATAATGGATGGAAAATTAATAAAAACTACTATATTAATAAAAAAGGCAAGAAAAAATAGGTAAGATAAGTAGAAACCAATATAAAATGGTAGATTTAAACCCTCCAAAGCATAAATTAATTTGCATATAAATAAACAATATACACTGATTAAAATAAAAGCTATCAGAGTAGATAAGAACTGCAAAACAACTATATGTTATTGACATTTTAAATATAAAGAAACAGAAAGATTAAAGGTAAAAATAATGTGGTACAGTTATACTGACAAAGTAGATTTTAAGTCAAGAGGTATAACTAGAGATTGAGAGAAATATTTCATAATAATTAAAGGGTCAATTCAATGTGAAGATATAACATTCCTAATTTTGTATGCATTAACAGGAAAGCCTCAATATATAAAGAAAAATAATTACAGAGCTAAAATCAGAAATAGAAACCTCTACAATCATAGTTTAAAAACTACTGTCAATATAGTATACAACAAGGAAATAAAATATTAATATAGAGAAACTTTCCAAAACAACAGACTACATGTTTTTCTAAGTTCACGTGGAACATTTAACAAATTCACTTTGTTTTGAAACATAAAGCAACTCTGAAAAATTTTACTCTGAGCACAGTGAAATTAAGGTAGATATAAATTATAAAAAGATACTAGAAAATCCTCTCAAATTAGGTAACTAGACAATAAAATACTAAATAACTCATCTTTATGGAAGAAATCACTATGAAAATTAAATAAATATGTTTGCTCTTTTTTAATATCTTCTAAAATTAATGTTTACAAGGAAAGGAAGGAGTGAGAAAGAGAAAACATTGATGTGAGAGAAAACATTGATCATCTGCCTCCCCTGGGCATGTGCCCTGACCAGGAATTGAACTGGCAAACTTTCAGTGCATGGGACAACATCCAACTAACTGAGCCACACCAGCCTGGGATACATATATATTTCTATTGAATGATATTAGATATATGATACCTAATAATGTATAAAATTAGAAACTATTCAGAATATAGTTAAACCTTTTCTTTCACATTAAACTAATATTATTAAAGAAGAAAGGTACCAAATGAATTAACTAACATGAATCACAATATGCCAGTATATATCAATTAAGTAAAAACAAAGAAAAAAAATAAAGCTAGTAAAAAGTAGCTAAAATAAAAAAAAGTGAAATAGAAAAATCAACAAAGCTAAAGTTTTATTATTTTAAAAGAATAGCAAAATTTGTAAACTTCCAGAAAGTATGATAAAGATAAAGATACAATGAATAGAGCAACATGGATAATGTTTATTGTTGTTATAGTTATACATGTTGCAGTTTTCACAAATGTAATAATAGGAATTTATGAAAAACATCACAACAATAAACTTGACTACTTCAATTAAATAAACAAATTCCTGTGGAAGAAATCATTATTTAAGACTTTTGGCTATGACTGAGTCAAACTCATCTCTCCTAAAACATCTCTAAAACTCTACAGAATTAAGAACAACAACAAAACATTTCAAGGCTCCAGAAAACACATAAAGGTACATAGTAATCTAGAAGCATTTATGCAGCAGCTGGGATTTGAGAAAGAAGAGTGGAAGTTGGTGTTGTCTCTTTTGGGCAGCTTTTAATACTCCCCTGACCAGCTCAGCTGCTGAGCAAGGGCAAGGCAGGCCTTGAGAATGAGCAACTCTCTGCCATAGTTGAAGAGGTCTCACACAGTTTGGAATGATGGGCAATACCCTACAACATTGCCAGTTTATTTCTTGCAAGTCAGGCCATGTTCGTGATTGGGCAACTCAATATCATAAAAATGCCAATTCTGCCCCAAATTAAACTGTAAATTCAGTGCAATAAAAAACCAATAGGTTATTATGTGAAAACTGACAAGTTGATCTTTATGGAAATATTAGGAGCCAAAAATAGCAATGGCAAGGTTAAAGAGAACAAAGCTGTTGGATATACATTGTCAGACATCAAGACTTACTTTAAAGACAGTAATTAAAATGTGTGTTTTTGAAGAATGAAAAGAGAATAGAATCCAGGATCAATTACATATATAGGTTCACCTGATTTACAACAAGGCAGTGCAGAGGGGGAAAGAAGGTACAAAAATAATGGGATATAAAATTAAAGAAAAAATATTTAGCCCTTATTTCAGAAAAATAAATTCCAGATGGGTCATAGAACTAAATGTGAAAGCAATAAAGCTAGTAAGAGGTAACATAGAAGAGTATCCTTATGACCTTGGCCTAGGAAAAGACTTCTTAAATATGACACAAAGATAATAACCATAAAGGAAAGATAGGTCTGGACTTCATTAACATCAAACTTACTGATCATTAAACATATCATTAAAAGCATGAATGGTGAACTTTTAAGTGGGAGAGAAGAACTATCCTATATAATAAAAGCGTAAAATGCAAATTGACCAAATGGTGGAATGACCAGTCGCTATGACACATACTGACCACCAGGGGGTAGACGCTCAACACAGGAGCTGCCCCCTGGTGGTCAGTGCACTCCCACAGGGGGAGTGCACTCAGCCAGAAGCCAGGCTTACCACTGGTGAGCGCAGAGGAGGTGGCAGGAGACTCTCCTGCCTCCGCTGTAGGCAGGTGGTAAGGAGCGAGGAATCCTGGATTGTGAGAGCCCTGGATTGTGAGAGGAATGTCTGAGAGCTGGAGATCAGGCCTAAGCTGGCAGGCGGACATCCCCCAAGGGATCCCTAACTGCGAGAGGCCACAGGCCTGGCTGAGGGACCCCCCCAAGTGCACAAATCTCATGCACTGGGCCTCAAGTCTATTTATATGAAAGCCTAAGTGACCGGAACAATCAGAACGACCAGTCACTATGACACACACTGACCACCAGGGCGAAGACACTCAACTCAAGACCTGTTCCTGGTGGTCAGTGCACTCCCACAGCCAACCTACCTGGCTGGCCAACCTCCCATGGTCTCTCCCCCCGGCTGGCAGGCCCCGGTCTGGGATGGGAACTGGAGGTAGGTGGCGGTGGATGCAGCCCCTTTCCCAGGGGGGCCAAGGGCCAGTGGCCAACCTCCTATGCCTTGTCCCTACCCCCAGCTGGCAGGCCCCAATCAGCCCACCCACCATGGTGGTGGCACAGTGGTGAGGAAAGGAGGTGGGGAGGGGGGGAACCATGCAGTGGTGGAGTGCCAACAGCAGCGACGGTGTCTGGCATCCATTCTTCCCGCATTTGGCCTAGCAACCATTGCTTCCTCTCCTGACCCCACTGGGGCCTTGGAGCCCCGGGCTGGGATGGGGAACCAGGTATGCATGGCAGCAGATGTGGCCCCTTTTCCAGGGGGGGCTGAGGGCCAGCTCCCTCCTGGGGCCAGCAGCCAACATCGTGTGGTCCCTCACCCCCTTTTTCCCCCCGGGCGGCAGGCCCCAATCAGCCCAGCCCCAATTGGCCTGGCTCCGATCAGCCCTGATCGCTGGCCAGGCCTAGGGATTGCACCCGTGCACAAATTTTGTGCACTGGACCTCTAGTAAGTATATAAAATACATTATATATATATATATATATATATATATATATATATATATACACATATGCATATATTTATAAAACAGATCAATCACAAAAAAAGACAGCCAAATTAAAAATGGGAAAATACCATGAATAGTAAACCTCAAGTTTATTCTTGATGTTTAAACTTTTCAAATTCAAAAAGTTGGAACCCTGGTTATTTTAGCTTAGTGGTTAGAACAGGGCCCCAGGCACTAAAAGGTTGAGGGTATCTTCACTTGGATATATAATTGCCACCTCACATTCAACAGGTCTACACTCAAGTTACCTTTACATAAAAATTATCATCTGTATACTACTCAATCAATTGGTAACAGAATTTTCCAAGTTGAAAACCTTAAAGTCTTCTTTTAGTCTTTGATATTTTAATTTCATCAAATTTACTACTATTAAGTAATTGTGTCTTCTAAATATTTCATATACATCTCATTTTCTCTCTATTTTCATTCTTATGCCTTCATCATGTTCTCACTGGATGATTCTAACAGCCTCTTGCTCGGCTTCCTTTACATCAGAGTAGCTTCAAGTTGACCCCCAGTGATTTGTATCTGGTATTCATACCCTTGTGTAGTTTCTTCCCACTTATTACAAGACTTGGTCTTGAGACCAGTAAACTGTGGGAGAGGTAAAGGTATGTAACTTCCAACATCTACACTAATAAAAGAGAAACATGCAAATTAACCATCACTCTGCTATGACCACCAGCCAATCAGGAGGGAATATGCAAATTAGAAGGAGAAAGATGGCAGCCGCCCAGCTGCTCCAGGAGCGAAGTGGCCAGGTGGGGCAGGACGCCTGCTATGAGAGGGAGGGTGGAGGGGAGGGAGGCGAAGGGGTCTACAGGAGTGGCACTCTGGCCACAACAAAGACGAAGACAGCAGACTCCGGCCGGAGCGAAGGCCTGGGTCCCGGGTGCTGGAGGAAAACTGGTGCTGGAAGCCAAGGGAAGGAAGGCCTATTGCATGAATCTCTTCGTGCAACAGGCCTCTAGTTACATTATAAAAAGACTGTAGCTTCCATTGTGGGGACACTCTCCTTGCTTTCTTGTTCTCTCTTTCATTCTTGGATCACTCACTCTGGTAGAAACTGGCTGCTGTGTATGAGAACTTTGAGGCAGCCTTTGTAGAAGCCCTACTGGCAAGGAATGGAGGCTCCCAGATAACAGCCAGTGAAAAACTAAAGCCTACCAACAGCTACATGACCAAACTTAGAAGCGGTTCTTAATTTTAGTCTTATGTAAGCCTACAGCCTTAACGGACAGCTTGACTTGTGAGAGAAACTCAAGCTAAGATGCTCCCTTAAGAAATTATAAAATAATGTAAGATAATAAATGGATGCCTTCTAAGCAGCCCAGTGTGGGGGCTTTGTCACACGGGCAATAGATAACAAATACAGCCTTCACTTTATATGGAGGTAACTTCCTTACAGTCTCTAGAGACTTATTACTGTTGTTACTTTTGAGTCCAGATACCTCTGCTTATATTATTACTAGAGGCCCGGTGCACGAAATTCGTGCATGGGTAGGGTCCCTAGGCCTGGCCAGTGATCAGGGCCGATCGAGGCCTTCTGGCTGCCAGTCAGGGCCTCCCTTCCCCAAGCTGCCAGCTGCTGGCCAGGACCTGCCTTTGTTCTGTGCCACCCCCTGGTGGTCAGCACATATCATAGCGAGCAATCGAACTCCTGGTCTCCCGAACCAAACTCCCACAGGGACAATTTGCATATTAGCCTTTTATATATAGAGAGAGATAAACAATTCTTATTTCATCCTATCTAACATAGGACTTGAAGCTTCTCTGAACTTAATTGCTAATTCCAATACTACCCTTTGCTTATATTGTTCCACATTCTTGAATATTTTCTTTTCCTATCCACCTTCGAAGACCAAGAAACATTTAATTACTTCCATAAAGCCTTTTCCAATGGCTCTGTCATTCACACTGATTTCTTCTTTGGAGTTAACTCAATTTTATTCATATGTAAGTTCATAAGAGTTCACTTATTTAAATACATTTCCCCACCCCCACTACCTTCACAATATTCATTCCCTTTCAACCACTTTCCAGATAATCACTAATTAATTGTATGTTTAATCCTGTCACCATCCATTCTGATACCTGTTTGCCCCAACAAAGATTGCAGGAGCATTTTGAAACCAATGTTTATTTCTTGTGATCCTGACACTGCTGTTATTATTATCTCATCTAATTGTTCAAATGCTTAGAAATGCTATTATCTTGGAATGAAGAAAAGTGGTCAAAAGATTGAAAGTACACAAATGAAATTTGCAGAAGATACAAAATAATGGCCTTCTTAATAACACAGACAATGAAATAGTGACAAGTGGAAAAATATCTTAATAGCAATGCTGATGGATATAGTCATGCTTTAATATGTAGGTCAAGAAAAATCTAGAAGAAAAGTAAAAGATAATCAAGGGAAGTAATAAGATAACTGTACTGAAATAACCAGATGATTTTATCTGACTGTTATTTCTTTCCCTGAAATTAGAAGACATTCACCTCATTCAATTAGTCAATCACCATTTAAACATCCCCTCCCCCCAGTTTAATCCATACTAGGGGGTCTAAATAGGGAGTCACTGGATTTATGGAACAGGAAAATACAACTGCAGGTTCTTTTTTAATGGAACTGCTTTATTAATTTGTGGTTTCCTTTTTAGGTTAAGGTTAACATCTCATCTTTTTACATGCTTTATGTACAACATATTTAATGACTATATTTGTATATTGCAGGTAGGAAATTCTGAAATAAAGGAAGGAAGAGATTTGTATCTCTCTAAACTTGGAGAAGGGTTAATGGGAATGAATGATGAATATTCTTTGAGGGAAATTCAACTGAAAGACTTCGGTGGGTTTTGAAGTTCTAAAATCTGGTCCAATCTCTTTTGTGTCTTAAACTAACTTTTATTTATTTTTTACATTAAATTATTTTTTTAAAATGTATCTTTATTGTTGAAAGTTTTACAGATGTTCCCTTTTACTCCCATTGTTAAACAGAGAAATCTACCAGAGAATAAGGCTTTTAAATCCAGCTAAGTTTGTCCTCCCAAGCTTTTATAAATATAGGGTGTTCCAAGAAAATATATATTCACACGTCGTATAACGATAAAGGCAGGGTTTATTCAAATATTTTTCATTTTCAAAATTGAGCTATCAGCTGCTAAAGTGTTTATACATTTTTGAACACCCTGTATATTAAAGGAAGGCCTATTTCAGGCTATCAGGTATCTTCGTTTTAAATGGAAATAAATATCCAATGTCATTATTCAGGGCAACAGCCTCTAAATACATATAGAATTTTAAAATTTATTTAAAAAGGGAAAGTAAAGAAACTGGAATTTCAGGTAATTTTTAGGAAAAGCTATAAGCAACTAAAGAATCTCAGAACCAGTCTGAAATGTCATCTTTTCAAAGTACAATTTTTGCTTAGGATCCTGGGAGATTTTTGTCCTCAAATATCAGGCAGGATGCTTTTGGTGAAATAAAACTTCAGGGATACAAAATGGACCTAGAATTGATTTTACAAAAGCTAGATGTTTGCTGATAGAAAGGCACATTTACTAATCATTTATTAATTCAAAAATATTTATAAAGGGTCTACTCTATGCCAATATTTACCCTATTCTACAGACACTCACTATATTTGTATGTAAATATATATAAAAATCTCACATTGGTACATTCAAGGTATGAGCTAGTGCCATGGTGCACGGAGGGCCACGTGTTTAACTCTATCTGAAGACATGGGAGGGGGAAGGGAGTCTTGCTAGGGAAGATAGCAATTGAGCTGAGTACTGAAGAATGAGTAAGAATTTGTGGGCAAGGGTCAAGAGGCATGCTCAGAAAAGGAAAAGAGTGTAAGCAAAGGCGCAGAAACAAGCAATAACATGGTCCCTTCTGGGAAATGGGAATAATTATTTCAGGCTGGGGCTCAGGGTGCAAATGCAGATAATACAGGGGATAGGGCTGGGCAGCCAATCAGGGGCCCATCATCAACGGAAGCGTATACCAGACAGAGACTTCTGATCCTGAAAATCATGAAGAGGTCACTAAAGGATTTTAACAGAAGGAGCAATGAGAGTTATGCTGTGGAAATGCAACTCTGGTTTTAATGATAAATTGGAGTTAAGGTGACCAGTGTAAACAGGCAAGAGTACTAGAAATAGTCCCCGTCAGAAATTATAAAAGCTTGACCTCATGTGGTAATTAGAAAAGGGGACAGATTAAAAAAACGTAATTTGTACCACTTAGTTAACAACAGGGAAAGAAGAAAAGGGGAAGGAGAGTAGTACCATAAAGAGACTGTTTTCCAACTCATGTTTTCTCTAATGCCCTAGAAATGATAATTTCAGTCACAAGAAACCTTTATATACATTCTCTGTATCTGAGACCTATGTTTTTGGTTTGGGACTAAAACTAATGATGCCCTTATTCCCCAAAATTATATTTCAAAGATTACACTGTGGGTTCCTAAAGCCAAATACCTTTATCTAAGTGAATAGATAATCCTATATAATAAAAGGCTAATATGCAAATCAACTGAAGGGTGGAACAACTGGTTGCTATGATGCACACTGACCACCAGGAGGCAGACGCTCAATGCAGGACCTGCCCCCTGGTGTTCAGTGTGCTCCCACAGCGGGAGTGCCACTCAGCCAGAAGCCAGACTCATGGCTGGCGAGCACAGTGGCAGCACTAAGAATGTCTGACATGGGGAGCGGGCCTAAGCTGTCAGTCGAATATCCCCTGAGGCCTCTCGGACTGTGAGAGGGCGCAGGCTGGGCTGAAGGACCCCCTGAGTGCACGAATTTCGTGCAGGGGCCTCTAGTGATTAAATAAAGTCATAAAAGAGAGTGAATATTTCAAATACTGCTTTTTAAGTTAGCAAAATCAAGAAAATATTAAAAATTTGTTTATTCCAGTTTTTAACTTCCTAATAATCTTTTAGAATTCCTGATTCAAAATTTTGACCTAGATATAGATTATTTACATATTCATTACACAAATTTTGTGATACCTGTGAAGAAAGAGGAGGTGGTTAATATTTTAAATTGTTTGCATCATAATTGGAAAGAAAATAAATCATCAAATCTGATGGTGTTAGAAAAATTGGATCAAGTTACAAAGAATCCCTAAATCCTTTCCCAGAGGCAATTCCTGAATTGTTTGTGTGAGCATCTATGCCAGTGATGGGCAACCTTTTGAGCTTGGTGTGCCAAACTTCACCAAAAAACTGAACATAACTCGGGTAGTGTGTCACTTTGAGGAAAAAACATTATTTCGCAAATGTTTCATCCTCAGGAGCAGCAAATGTTTCATCCTCTGCATGTGGCCGCCTCAGCGGCCGCGTGTCATCAGAAATGACTACGCGTGTCAGTGCTGACACGTGTGTCATAGGTTCGCCATCACTGATCTATGCACTGGCATTGATAATACAGGGATCTGGTTGTTCATGTTGCATCTGTTTTTTTCCATTGGCATTAATGGGTGTTAAACATGCAAAGGAAGAGAAGAACAGACTCCATCTATGATTAATAACAACAGTGCTTTCCACTCTGGTGCAGGCTTCTTCCTTAGAAAGCAGCAGATCTTATCTAGTTCAACAAACTAGACTACATACACTTGGTAGGTAAGGATACATTGAATCTGCATAACACAAAGAGTTAAACAAAAGGTTTGAGATGATGGAACAAAACATTCTCCAAGGCCTAGCTGTTACAGACCTTGTCAATAGTTCAGATTTGTGTAATAACACTAGCGTTACTAAATTGAGTCCTTTCTGTGTACTAAGGCACCTTCTGCATTTACCAGTTAA
Source organism: Eptesicus fuscus (assembly GCF_027574615.1). Lineage (NCBI taxonomy): Eukaryota > Metazoa > Chordata > Mammalia > Chiroptera > Vespertilionidae > Eptesicus > Eptesicus fuscus. The sequence continues at coordinate 41,884,371 of NC_072483.1, forward strand.
CACTCCTGACTAGTGTTTTGGTTTCTTTTTTGCTTGGGGGAATGGGAGGGTCGGCAGAGAAATGGATGTGTATTCAGCCCATGGTAACTTCAACTAGTTGTCAACCAAAGATTTTATCCTAGTAGCAAAACCAGGCAGAAAAAAAAAAAAAGATCTTTCAAATTAATTTTGAAGATGCCTACATTTCTAGAATGGCATTGCTTTAACAGGGCTATGCAAATGAGTCCAATTTAGCATCTTGTATTCAGCTGGAAACCATTGCTAAATGATCAGGATAGCCAGTCACAGATATTAAAATGAATTATATCTAATCTGAATTTTAGTCACGCTACATTAACTAATAGAAAGTTATTAACATTTCAAGAGAAAAAAAGCTTTTGCCTGCAAAATTAACAGTGGCTGAGATGTGACCTGTGAGCCATGAAGCCTGATCACTGTAATGACAGTGTAATGGCATATTTACATTAAAATCTCTGCAGCTAATATGGGATTCAGAATTGGACGGTAAGTCGAGGATTATTTAGTCTGGCCTGTTGGCCTTTCTCTAAGTAGTTTTTTTTTTTTTTTTTTTTACTTCAATACAAATCTGAAACTTTTCATTTCATGACTATTTATGTGACCAGTTTCTGCAGCTCAGTCTCTCCATCTTTATTAGACTAATTTTTGCTTTCATTTTCTCTCTTGTTTCTTTTTCAATATATTTCTTTCTGTATAGCTGTGTTTCTGTGTTTCTCCCCTTGTTTCTGGTTTCGTCTTTGCTTTCTTTGGTTTGATGAACTTTAGGAAACTGAAGCTCAATTACAAACCAATTGTGGGGTGTGTTTTTCTGGCTTCAAAAAGTAGGCCATTTTGATGTTGTTTTTAATTCTACGCTTTCCAAATGCAATTAAAGAGTGCAGTTTTGCAACAAACACTAGTTGGAAATGGATAACAGTGCAACTATTTGTTGACCTTAAAAAACAGATGGTTATTTCCACTGGCCAAAAAAATAAAAACAAAAAGAAAAGAAAGAAGGGAGAGGTTTTCTTCAGGAACAGCAGAGAATTATAATTTGGAGCAAGCATGCTATAGCAAAAACTATAGATAAGTTCATAAAACAAAAGAGAGGAACATTACTTTACAGAGAAAAAGAAGAAAGTTGGGACGGAATGATTTGAATGAAAGCCAATGTAAAGAATGAGAGAGTCCAGGCTAGTGATGGCTTCTCATTGGCAGAGTTGCAACAGTTTTTATTGGATGGGCTTGTTGCTGGTCAAGGAGAAAATCTTCCTCCTGTTGTGATTTTAAGACACTTCTTTTGGGAATGAAAAGTATTTCTTTTCCAGTTGGGGTCTGTTATTTCATTGGAGCCACCCCGCTTCTGGCCTCCCAACTCCATTTTAAAGGTTTTCTTTATTCAGTGTCACATATTATTATTAGTCCCTGGAAATGTGGGAGGTGTTCCTATTATCAGATTGTCTTTTTTTATAGTCAGTTTAGCATTTAAAGATTCAACAATAACATTTTCGTAATATACAGCACTCATTTGCCTCGTAGATTTAAGCTTCTTTGGTTCCTTCTTTCTTTCTTTTAATTGGAAATTAATTGTAAACAATATTACAAAATAGAAAAAGTAATTAAATAAAGGAAGAATCAAACTGACCATTTTTTTTTTGCAATTTTCTAACTGGACTGGTAAGAAACGTTTTTAAAATAAAAAAATAAATCATAGTATTCCATTGTGTAGATGTACCACAGTTTTTTAATCCACTCATCTGCTGATAGGCACTTAGGCTGTTTCCAAGTCTTAGCTATTATAAATTGTGCTGCTATGAACATAGGGGTACATATATTCTTTCTGATTGGTGTTTCTAGTTTCTCGGGATATATTCCTAGAAGTGGGATTATTGGGTCAACTACCATTGCAACAGCATGGATGGGCCTGGAGAGCATTATGCTAAGCAAAATAAGTCAATCAGAGAAAGATATCACATTATCTCACTCATTTGTGGAATATAATGACCAACATTAACCGATGAACAAAAACAGATCCAGAGATAGAGAAGCATCTATTAGACCATCAAACCTCAGAGGGAAGGCAGAGGAGGGCAGCAGGGGTGGGGGAGAGATCAACCAAGGGGAGGGGAGACTTGTATGCATGCATATAAGCATAACCACTGGACACAGACACTAGGGGTTGAAGGCACAAGTAGGGGGGTTGGGGGGACAATGGGGGAATAAGCACACATATGTAATACCTTAATCAATAAAGAAAAATAATTTTAAAAAATAAAAAATTAAATCATCTAGGAAGTGGCAAAAAAATCTGTATTGCAGAGAGCTAAATTTACAAATTATCAAATATGTCTCCTGTAGACTAGTTTATATTTTAACCTGTCAAATTTGAGAGCTGTATACAGAACTTTGATAATGAAATATAATAGAGAGGCATTTATTATTTTTAAAAGGATGGAGAACAAAAGATAAATAATGGATCCTTTTAATGCCTTACATATCTTGCAACAATTCTGCCTCAAAGATTAACCTAATGCATTCTTCTCTAATCATAACAACAAATAAAGCAGATAGATATTTCTAAACTATAACTTTTTTATTGCCTCTATTCTCAAAGAGGGTATTATCAAGTGTTACTTTGCCATTCTTGGATTTTTTTAAGTCTTCTAAACAAGGACTTTATCTGAAGGCAAATTATCTAATTTACACTATGAATTGGTGCACAAATATATTTCAACACAGACACATGTCAATCACAAAGGATGTCATGAAAAAAATGCCATCTCAGTTCCATTTCTCAATTAGAAAAAGAGTACCAATACAGTGACATTGGTTTGACTGAAATAAATCTGTACTAAATGCCTGCTAGGCTCATATTTATAATAAATATAGGCAATGCATTTATAGTAAAACCAAAGCTTCATTCTATTTCTTGGATCTTTATTAAAATACAGACATATAATAAATGTTGATTGAAGAAATAACTAGAAATTTGATCTGATGTAATATGATGCAAATTAAGTTTAAACAGTTTGAACTTTATTTGATATTTCTGAATTCATGGGCATATTTTGAATTTTTTATAAGAAATGAAAGTGCTAGGCAAAAATGAACTGACAACCAGTGTCTAATTTTTCCTCTAAAATTCATTTCTCCCTTTTTACTATTGATAAAGTATGCTTATTTTGTATGTTTATAAGGAATATTCAGAATTTACCCATCCTTGAGTATAATATAAATTGCGTAAAATCTTGCTGTTTAAATTTAATCATAGGAGGTTATTATAAGAGCAGCCAATTCCTAGATACTTAATAACATCCTAAATATGCCAAGATTCATATTGTATTAGGTATTTATTTTCTTAATATGTTGGACATGTGATCATGTTTTTAAAATATACAAATGCTTGGACAATAAAATATAAAGACTTTTATTTAATTACAAATAGGTTATATGTGTCTGCAGCCTAAATAGAAATCAGTTACAAACTGTAAAATAAGTTTAAAATAGGTACACACAAACTTCTTGGTTATCTATACTAATAAAAGGGTAATATGCTAATTAGACTGGATAGACTGGACATCTTCCGGACATCCTTCCAGACAAAGCCTCAGTGGCTGCAAGGGCCGAGGTGGGCAGGTAGCCACGGAGACCGGCAGTGGCAGTAGCAGCAGGGTGATGGGGATGGCGCCTTCCCATGATCGTCCTGTTTGCCTCTCGCAGTAGGACATCCCCTGAGGGCTCCTGAACTGTGAGAGGGGGCAGGCTGGGCTGAGGGTACCCCCCCGCCAGGGCACAAATTTTCGTGCACTGGGCCTCTAGTATGTTAATAACACTACTTCAAAGATACAATAGCCAGACTTAGATTTACTGTGATGGTCTTAGAGGCAAGAGGGAACACTGCTCAAATCCCAGTTCCTCCTATAGATTTAACATTTCATTTTAAAAGGAAGAATAGACTGTTTTTAAAATCAAGCCCAGAAGTTTCAAATGGGAGATTGATGAGTGGTAGCCTGTGAGAATATTGGTGACATGGAGGTAAAGGTAACAAAATGCCCCTTTTACATTCTTCAATAAAAGCATCATGTGTACCTCCTTTTTCTTCTTAAAATGGTATGTATTAGCTCTGACCTGGTAGCTCAGTTGGTTAGAGCATTGTCCTGATATGCCAAGTTTGTGGGTTATATCTCTGGTCAGGGCGCATACAAGAAGCAGCCAATGAATGCATAAATAAATGGAACTAAAAATTGATGTTTCCTTCTTGCCCTTCCTCCCTCTCTCTAAAATCAATCAATCAATCAATAAAATGGTATGTAGTGTGGTCTTGGAGAATCTAAAGAATACACTAATTTTCATAACTTTCTCTCTGTCTTGGGTTTTCTTGCCTGTCATCTATTTGGTTTATGGATTGACAGTTTAAATAAGCAAACACTGTGTAAAACACATAAGACAGTTATTTTAAAATAGATAAATGATTATGAAAATCTAATAATTGTATTTCAATTGTAACCATTATATAGTAAAGTATTTTATCCTCTTGCTGTATTATTCAATTATCTTAACAAATTATGAACCCATGAAATTAATCCTATTGATATACATATAAGAAACCATAAATCAATCTTTTTCTCAAAACTATTTGTAGCTCACATGCAGAAAGAGTACATTGTGCATATATTAACACTAGAGGCCCGGTTCACAAAATTTGTGCATGCGGCGGGGGGAGGGGGGGGGCGTCCCACAGCCTGGCCTGCACCCTCTCCAATCCAGGACCACTGGCTCCTAACCATTCACCTGCCTGCCTGCCTAATGTCCCTAACTGCTCCCTTGCCTGCCTGATCGCCCCCAACTGCCTCCCCGCACCAGCCTGCTCACCCCCAACTGCCCTCCTGCTGGCCTGATCACCCCCAACTGACCCCACCAGCCTGCTTGCCCCCAACTGCCCCGCCCACCAGTCTGCTTGTCCCCAACTGCCCCCCCCCCCGCCAGCCTGCTCACCCCCAATTCCCCCCCCTGCTGGCCTGCTTGCCTCCAACTGCCCTCCCCTCCTGGCCTGATTGTCCCTAACTGCCTCTGCCTTTGCCCCACCACCATGGCTTTGTCCAGAAGGACATCTGGAAGGTCTTCCAGTCTAATTAGCATATTACCCTTTTATTAGTATAAATTATTATTAATTGTACTCACTGTTATTCAAAGACAGAAGACAAAAGCATAAATAAGATTTAAATAATGTATATCCATCACTGGACACATCTATAATTAAAAAGGTTATGTGGCCTATGGCTAAATAATAAATATGTATGTTTTTTAAAAAAAACAAAAACAGTGGATCACATGGTGTAGTTTGAGGAATATGCCAGCAGTTTTCTTACTCAAATTTGTCTCCCTAGAAATGTGAACTTGAGCAAGTCACTTAAGCTTTCTGAAACCTGATTTTCTCATTTATAAAATAAGGGGGTTGAAATAGATAATCAGGAAATTCTTTCTTAACTTGATATTTTTCTTTGTCATCATTCAGTAACAACTTCCATTTTTGCAACAAGATAATACAAGGTTTTGAAATCCCCTACATATAAACTTCCCAAACAAAACATGCATCATTCCTTGGTTTGCATTTTGCTTTCTTGATTTTTTTAGGAGAGAAGAACATGAAAATGGCAGTATGGCTTGCATAAAAGGGAGACTTACAGAAAATGGAGAAATTATCTTGATGGAGAGATGGGGAACTCTAAACACAAGTTACCAATCCTAAAGGAGGGCAAGCATTCTTGGATGTGTAGAGACCTCCTAGACAACTAACTCATCAAAGAAGGGAGACATCAAGCAAAAAACATTCTCATCTAGATAAGCAACTTTAATCCAAGAACCATACTAATATCTTACTAGCTGGAGTAAGAAATTGAAATCATCAGCAGAAGAAACCAGACCCTCATTTTTTAGCATCAAATTCAATTCTGAGAAGTGTGTTGTCAAAAGTCTCAAAGTAGAATACATTCCCCATTTTTTGGTGTAGTTAGAAGAGCCAAGCTTTGTAGATAAAGCAGGTCTAAGAGTGCAGATAGATCTGGTTTTCCTAATCATTTGAATGTTTTCCTCCCCTTGCTGTTTGGTTAAAAACATTACCAAAATAGATAAAGAAAAGTGTATGCATTTTGATGAAAGCTAAGTATATGTCTTGTCCTTTCCAAACATTGAACCTCTCATAAGGCATAAGCCTATACTTCGCAGAAAGTGAGGCCCATCCAATGGCAATAGAGTCTAGTGGCAAATTAAGCTTAGGTGTCGTAACAACTTGGGTTTGCACTTAGCTATGCTGTTTTTGTCTACCTCTGTAGACAACTCATCCTTTCCCTCAAAGACCCATTTACTTATCAGCAAAATAGAAAAAATAATAGGGTTGTTGTGTATAATATATGACCTAATACTTGTAAAAGGCTAATCGTAGCTGACACTGGGTATTCATTGGAAAAAGTTGGAGCAGGAATATTCAATATTTTAAACCCTGAACATTTCATTTTTGATACATAGTATAACAATCTCAATTTATTGGGAAAGGCATTCAAACAACTTGTTCGTATTTGCTATTGGTCTTATTAAAGCCTGCACTCTTTCAATTATCTCAGCTTGCTGAAATAAGGGATTAAAATCAATAAATGTAGGTATGACACAGGAGACTATTATATGGGAGAACAGAGACTTTTCTTCATGGGAAAAGAATATGAGAATGTGACAGAGCAGCAAACCAAGGATACATGAGGGAGATATGGTGTCCACATTAAGGAAGGTAACTTCCAGTCCTTTGAGGAATGAGTAAAGTCTGAGGAAGTCTTTAACAAAAAGAAAAGAAAGAAATGTGTAGCAGATAGTTATTATCCCTCAATAGTCAAAGCAATATTATATTAAAGAGGGTGTATACTAATTCTGTATAACTCTAGAGATCTTTGAAACACTAGAAATTAAAAGGGGGCATATTTTATCACATGTAGATGTATTAGTTGGTGTCTAGACGCAATTGCCATAACAAAGAAACCCCAAAATACAGTGGCATTAAATAAGATGGAATGGTCAGTGACTGGGAGGTGGTCTGGGATAGGTAGAAAGTTCTGCTCTATAATGTTATCCAGGTATTAAAACTTGACAATCAACCCAGTCATCTTCAATACACAGCTCCATCTCTAAATCTAAAGTTGTCGCCATGTCCCTACTACCAGGAAATTCAGGACAAACAGTTTTGTAGTTAAACAGATGACCTGGAAGTTCCACATATTACTTTAGCTCAGATCCCATTGCCCCAAACTTAATTACATGGCTACAGCTAACTGTTAGAGAAATTTGGAAATGTGGTCTCTAGATACACAGCCATAAACCCAGCCAAAAGGCAAATGTGTTGGGGTGGGAGTGAGGGGTGACTTCTAATAAAAGAAAGAATTGAAGAAAAAACACTAGGGAGAAATTAAAATTTTCTGGCAGAAGAAAGAATTATATAAACATTACTGCCATCCAGTATTAAAATTAACAATCTTATGAGCCAATCACACTTCCTTTTTAAAATATATTTTTTATTTTTATTTATTTCAGAGAGAAAGGGAGAAAGAGAGAGATAGAAACATTAATGATGAGAGAGAATCATTGGCTGCCTCCTGCACGCCCCCTACCAGGGACTGAGCTCACAACCTGGGCACGTGCCCTAACCTGGAATGGAACAGTGACCTCCTGGTTCATAGGTAGACATTCAACCATTGAGCAACACCGGCCAGACCAATCACACTTTCTTAAGAAATAGTCAAACAAAGTCATGATTATAATAGGAAGAATTCAAAATTCAGTGGTAGATGAGGCTAGATTACAAATGTAGTGCCTTCTAACCCTTACATTGTGTGGTTTACAGATGGCCCTTTGGACAAGCCTGCTCTCCTCTCCTTGGCTGCTTAACACTGAAAACACTGTTGTATGGGATTTAAAGGTGACTGCTCTATACCTTGATATCTCATTTCTCTTCTTGTATCACTAGGGTGTATGGCTATGTCCTTCACTTCTACCTTTAAACTCTTGTGAATATCGGGAAACTTTCATAGCAATAATTTTGATTATTTTATCATAATAAAAATAAATTTACTTACATAAAATCCATACCTTTCTTACACTGATATACAGTATTTGGAGATGAATTAGATACATTTACACTTTATTTTCAAAAATTATAAAATGCATCTGTTTGTATGTGGGCACATGCACAACAGGAAAATCTTTCTCTTTACAATAATACAGAAAACTTATTCAACTCTAGATTCAGAGCTGAGTAATAAAACAAAGATTTATTTCTAAATAACATGGCCAAGTGTTTATAAAAATAATATATTTTAGAATTTTTCAATCTGACATAAAATTAATATGTTCATTTTTTTCATTGTTACGTGTAAAAATGACTAAAGTATTTATGAAAAATAATACTTCATGTGTGATTAAACTAATTTATTTCTATTTCTAATTCCACTTACCTTAACAAAATGTGAACATTAAAAGAGAGAGCAAGGCTTTAGAAACTGACAAGAAGTTTAGTTTTCAAGAAAAATCTTGGGATTGGAGCACATGCTTGTCTACACCATGATCACTGGCATTTACAGGGAGAAATTTGTGCAATGGGAAGGAAAATTATTGCTAATGCCTTCCTGAGATCATGAGGCTTGCATTTAACAAACATAACTTTATACTTCCCAAGGCCAACCTCTGGCTAGGAGTCAGGAAATAGCCCCTTGGCAATTAGGCTGGGGACATGGGTTATTGACTGACGTACCATGAAATACCACCAGGCCTTAGAAGGATAGCTCTCTGCAAATTTGTGCTAACTAAACAGACACTTAATTGGAAGGGTAAAATCTCCATGGCAAATTATAATATGCAATTTATGCCATCCATGTCCGCTGCAAACACACTCATAAAATGGATTATTCTCTAGCACTGAAAAAAATCACAAGCTGCTAAATCTTATATGAATTGTGCAGGATTCATCTCTACCTATGGCTTTTAGAATTTTGTTCTTCAGACTTGCTTAACAATCTTGATGACCAGTGTTTGACTCCCATGCAATATTTAAGGTACACACTGATATTTTTGTTTCAGCATTTCCCTTGGAAGGATTAGCCTGACAGCTCTTCCTCCACTAGAATGTTTAAATGAGTGACACCCAAGATGGAAGAGGAAGTAGGTAATCAAAGTGTCTCTAGTTCTCTTATTTGCTTCCTGCCCCATACCAACTCTCCCAGTTCAGTAGTTGATGGCTTCTGCTAACATAGGAACAGGGAAGCAAATGTACAGCTGTGGCCATTTTGACCCCCATCGAAACTCCCACTTTGATGTATTCTTAAGCTTCTTTCTTATTTCTTATGGTACAGGGAGGGAGTTCAACACAAGCCTCTCCACTGTCTTCCTGGCAGATTTGCAGAAATAGCCAAGACTAGTCCACAGCTAGGTGATGATTACAGTCAGAGTCCTCTCACCACTTTGCAGCAGAACCTCCCAAATGCTGAGCTCAGAGGGTCAATAGTGTCACATCAATCCTGGCTTGAAAGAGAACCCCATGCCACCCCAGGGCCCACCAAAATGCTTCAGGCTCTCACTAACAAGGCTCCAGACTTCAGACCTTGCCCTCTTTCCTCCTTTCTTATTAGGCTTTCCTACTTTATTTCATACACTGTCGTGTTCTGATGTTAAGCTTGCTAATGTTAAAAACTAATTTACACTACAGTGTTAGGGATTCACCCTAGTTTAAAAGTTTTATCTTTCCCCAGGGACATCAACCTTTCAAGGAAGAGTTCCAGGGATGCAACTTCCTAGTTGTCAGAGTGAATGTCTAATGGTAAGAGTTTCAACCAGCCAATAACTAAGATAGGTTGCTGAGGGTAATATTTTGAGTGGATGAATGCTCTAATGGCTGCCACTCACCCTGTCATCCTACCTAATAATAGAGTAATATGCAGATTGACTGTACCTTCGCCACACCCACCGGTTACGCCCACCAGCCACGCCCACCAGGAAACCATCCTGCCAGAGGCTTTTCTGGCCTTGGGCACCAGGAGATCCATCGCCAGGATGCTGGGGTGCGGCCAAGCCCAAGGCTGGGCACCAGCGGGGAGCCAGCAATGGATGGCAGGCAACTGGCGGTCAGCTCCTGTGACAACCAGAGGCTGACCAACTGGAAGTCAGTGCTGGCCCTGCCCCCAAGCAAGTGGTTAGGGGCAATCAGGCAGGTAGGCAGAGGGGTTAGGGGTGATCAGGTAGGCAGACCAGTGGTTAGGGGTGATCAGGTAGGCAGGCAAGTGGTTAGGGGAGATCAGGTAGCAGACCAGCGGTAGGGGTGATCAGGTAGGCAGACAGACCCTCACTGGGCTGGCCCTGCCCCCAAGCAAGCTGTTAGGGGCAATCAAGCAGGCAGGCAGAGTGGATAGGGTGATCAGGTAGGCAGACCAGTGGTTAGGCAGAGTGATCAGGTAGGCAGACCAGTGGTTAGGGGTGATCAGGCAGGTAGGCGAGTGGTTAGGGGCAATCAGGTAGGCAGACAGCCCCTTGCATGGCTGGCCCCACCCCCCATCAAAGAAAGAGGGAGGCCCAGGCCAGCCAATCCACTGCACCCCAGCCTGTCGCCTGCAGAGGGAGGCCACCAGTGGCAGGGGAGGGGAGGCAGTGCTGCACAGATGGCAAGCAGTGGCAGCAGCGGGGGTGGGGCCAGCTTCCTGCAGACCTGGGAAGGAAAGACCCGATAGGCCCTGATCTCAGGCCAGGCCTAGGGACCCTACCCGAGGGTTCCTGGATTGTGAGAGGGTGGTTGGGCTGAGGGACGCCCCCAAGTGCATGAATCTTCATGCACTGGGCCTCTAGTAGTACATATAATATTTCTGTTTAGTGAACTTCATCCCAGGCACTGTGCTAGGCATATTAGAAATAGGGGCTCATTAAGTCACCTCCTCTGCCTACTTGTAAAGTTGGGGCTGACCCAGCAATATACACACAGTACTTGTTTCTAAATTTTCCTGTTCTAAGCTACAACTTTGTCTAAGCTGAGTGGCTCAAAAATCATATATTTCACAAAAAAAATGCTTCATGTGCCTGTTATGGCCTAAGCCTAAACTACTTTCTGGTGGTTCAAAATTAATTATACATGACTAGTATCCCTGCGCACGAATCCACATGCCAGTAGCTCTCTGCGAGGCTTGGCCACTCTGCACCTGCTGCCCAGAGGCTCTCCGTGGCCCAGAGAACCATCCAAGGTCAGGCATGGAATGCTTGCCTTGTAGCTGCGGTGACGAAGCAAGCATTCCGCCAGGCTGCTCATGCTGCCCGCTCTCAGCAGCTGGCCTCCCGGGACTGGAGGACTCCAGTGAGGCTGAGAGGACTGGACGCCGCCATCTTGTGGCTATGGGCGCCACCATCTTTGTGATGGAGTGACGGTTAATTTGCATATTACCCTTTTATTAGAAAGGATTTCATTGTATGGTAAGATATATATAATAAAGGTATTTAATACAAATTTTAAATTTGCTGCATTAGTGCAAGTGCTGGTTTACTTGTGAGTGAGATCTCTGCTCACTCACCGTGATCTCCTTATGGCCTAAATTTGTGTCTTACCCATCTGCGTAATTATCCTTGCCTAACTTTAATAATAAAAAACATATTATATAAGGAACACAAGTATACTTTTCAATATTATGGACAAAGAAATTGATGTTTAGAGACTTTTAAGGCTTCTTCAAAATTAAAAACTGGTAAGATCAGAAGTGGGTTCAAATCTAAGTCCTTTGGCACCAGGCTACATGATCTTACCTCAACACCATTCATCTGTTGACAGTCCTTTTCAGGAATCAGCTTGATAGCAATGTACATGTAAGCATGAATGCTAAGCACAACCACCTACAGATATTTATAGTAATCTACTGACCACCAAAGTGTAAAGTATCTACTTCGTGGCTTATCTGTTAAAAATGATTGCTATCCGAGTGGCTTTCATTTGCCTCCTAATACACTTCTGAGCTTTTTGCCCTTTATTGTTGCTTGCATAGGAAACATAAACTACTGAGATTCTAATATTAGCCTAAATGCAACATGATTTAAATAATAAATCTAATATACCATTGCCAATTGACAGAATGTCACCTGAGTTTAATACAAATGGCTTTTAACAAATGTACCCCTGAATTAAAATAGATAATTTAGATTTTAGTGTACCTATGTCATTGTAATTTTCATTGAGTTTCTGTTTTGGGTAGGGGTAATTAAGAATATTTGTGTGCACTTTTCTCTATAAAGCTGCCCACCCCCAGCTGATATTTTATAACCTTCACTCTTGGAGGCTCAAAACCTCATGCAGTCTTAGAAGGTAAATCTGGGAAATGCAACCCTCTCTTTCTGAATTGTCATGGGGTGATGCCATTCCCTGGAAAGGCCTGCTAGTGACCTGCCAATAGTAAAACTCCCAGGTGAGCAATAGGATCTTTCCAAACACAGAAAGCAAATTCAGACTTGTCACAAGTGGCCATTTAGTCAGGAAACCATTCTCTAGAGTTTTTGTACATTACTCAAGTAATTTATTATTCAACATGTAAGCTCACAGATATAATTGCAAAAGACCAACCACAACAACACTGTAAAAATTAAACACACACACAAATAAGCCTCTGGTGACTTTTAACAAACAACCAAAAAAACTTTGTTCCACTTCTTTTCCCCTCTCCATCCAGATGGAGAGCACCGCAGGACACCCCAGAGGTAGTAGAGGTCTCACCAGCACGATGGTGCTCTTAAAACCACCAGGAGTTTTCATGAAGACATATGAAGACAAAAGTGTTTTGATCCTTTAGAATAAAAAGTACAGTGCATTTGACAACAAACCCTTCATTTTAAACTTTGAGGGTTTTAATCTTATATATAATAGATTTGGGAAAGTAACCAAGTTTATAGTTTTGCCCAGAATTCAGATGTATATTATGTGTTCCTACAGATGTCCACAAATGTACTCAAGTGACAGGGTGTTGATGACATATACTATATATGGCAATTCTAATAGCTATCTGTAGTATACAAACTACCTCACTAATCTACTACAGCAACCCCTTTTCATTCAGTGCTAGAGAAAAACTTAAGCATGGAAGTAGCCTAGCTGGTTAATCATCATCTTGTTGCCACAGAGAAAAGTCAGTTATCTCTATATACAAGCTTGTGCAAATGTGGGTGAGACCAAGAGAGAGAGAGAGAGAGAGAGAGAGAGAGAGAGAGAGAGAGAGAAGCAATATATTCAAGGATCTTTCTAATGCTATACATGTAGGTGAGATAATTGCCCTTGTATTATATGCTACAGAAGATTACATAGCAAAGACTAACTGTAACATATATATTATAATATATAATACAAGACTACAGGGCAAGTTGTAATCATTAATTGGGGGATAGAACAAGTAGAGTACCTAAACATTAAAAAGAAGACAAGATAAGAAACATTAACTAAGCAGTATTTATTTTAATCTCCATTAACATCAGCTGTGTGCAGAAGTACCCCTACAACTGATATTTTAGTAATTTAAACAAAATTGTAATTAAAGCTTTTAATGTCAAACCACAAAGCTCCATATTTTTAATATAGCATTTACTTAATTCATAATTTTTTTTTAATGTTGGCAAAAAAAGATCCAGTGAATCATTTCAGAATTTGGTTTGGTTTTGCCACACAGAAGTTGACAAAGCCAACAGACACAACGCAGTAAAGTGTTTTAATGTAATGCTATACCTCTGCTTCTAGACCCAGTAGCAAGATGAAAATCTAAGAACAAGCATCAAACATCCGTGCAGAAATGACAGAGCTTGAAGCAGTTTGAATAATTTCTCAATCATAACTTTACAAAGGGAGCGGGGGAGAAAAGGAGAAGCAAGGAGGAGGATACAATGGAAGGTGAATAGCTGATCCCACCCACATTGAACACTGAATTTAAGAGATTTATGCACATTCATATTTCCTACTGACAGGACTCCAGGTATTACCTACTGACAGGACTCCAGGTATATATCAATTGGCCCACATCATGGATACATTAGAAATTCTGTTTCAATTGTGTTGAGAGGGGACTGTGTACCCAGTTGGCAATGATGCATTTTTTACTTTGGCTACATACATACTTGTCACGTGCACAGTTGTGCATAATGGAAAACATGCACCATTCACAACGGCTTCCCTCAGTCTTCACTTTCCTTCCCCAGATATCTGCTGCTTGTCTTTGCTCCTGCAGAACATCACCATTTGGTGGGAGCTCTGTAAATCTATATTTAGTGCCTGAGACACCCTTTTCTCCCAACAGCTAAGATCAGCACTTCTGTTAATAGTTTCCAGGTTTGAACTCTGGGGAATGAGGCCATAGCCTGGAATTTACTATTCCTCAGGGACAAATAAAGCTTGAGGAATACTACAAAACTCACCCTTTCTGACTACCCTGTCCAGGTAGAAACTCTCGCATCTTTGACCATTCTTTCCCTTCTTGACAAGATTTAAATGGGAATTTAGGATGGGTACACTGCTAAAAATCTAAAATTTTTTAGATTAAAAAAAAAGAAATATAACATACTGATACAAGACTATATACATTTAAGACAAAAGAACCTGGCCTAATAGCCAACTATGATGTTCCCATTGGCATGTCTGTCCTGGTGGTCCTTTGTACCACTATGCCTGTAATGGGCTCAGAAGGCCTGTCATCTCCTTCTCTACACTGTAAATTCCTTTGAATCAGAAGCCAATCAAAGGTCTAGAACAGTGATGGCAAACCTATGACACGCGTGTCAGCACTGACACGCGTAGCCATTTCTGATGACACGTGGCCGCTGAGGTGGCCGCATGCCGAGGATGAAACATTTGCTGCTCCTGAGGATGAAACATTTGCGAAATAATGTTTTTTCCTCAAAGTGACACACTACCCGAGTTATGCTCAGTTTTTTGGCGAAGTTTGACACACCAAGCTCAAAAGGTTGCCCTTCACTGGACTCTAGAACATGGGAGGCCTTCAATAAATGTCTACTCGATTAAATTTGAAATATCAATTTAATTTATATATCTATATATATCTATATATATATATATATATTAGGGTCCAACTCCCCCTTTCTTGACTATGTTTATTATTGTTTGGTTAGGAACTTCTAAGAAGATATGCATTTCCACCCCTAGAGCGGGATGGTTGTCAAGGAATGAAAAATAGAGACAGAAGACAATCCCACACCCAGTTCCATCCCACTGACTGATCGCTACAGGTTCCTAGGAGTAGGCAGAGGATTGGGAGCAGGCTACCTCCACGTTGACCTGCAAGCCTAGTTTTCATATTAACTGCTATGGTAGACATTCAGAAGACCCAAGAAATGCAAAATATCAAGAGAGCAAAGGAGAGCTGTTGTACCAAGGTCACCTCACTCTCTCTATGTATTAGTATGCTAGATTTATCTCTGAAGCTAAGCTAGATCTGGAGAAAAAGAAAACGAGATATCTAAGCAACTACTTGGTAAGCTGAAGTTGAGCAATTATACCAAGCAGAAGAAAGCCCAGGTTTTAAAGTGCCTCAAGTATACGTGTCATAATGTACTCAATGCCCTGAAGTCAGCAAGGCTTTCTGGAAAGAAGCATGTCTCTTTGAATAAAAACTTTTCTGTAATTTAAATTCTATTTACCTGCATGTTTTATTTTCCATATAGCTCTCTTTGTAAAGAGTTCTAGAAGGCATAAGAAGACTTCAATAAAGCTATCAATAAAAGAATAGATGGCAATTAGAATGTGCAAATTAGTTATTTTTGCTTTAAAAAGAAATGTCGGAAATATGATTTCTGTAATGATCTCATTTTCTGAAAAAGAATCTGATCATAGACAAAGAAGCTTTCCTCTAGAAGCAAGAGATGTATGGCTTGAGAAATATTGATTTATAGTGAATACTTAGAATCACACTAAGCATTGTTCTCCTGGAAATCTCAAGTTAATTATTGATAAACACCCTGATGTCACTATTGGGCTCAATATCCAGGGGCTCAAGTTCTGTTTTCTGGTGACCTTCTACATCAATAGCTATTCAAATTTTCAGGTGGCTTCCATTTTAGGTTTTATTTATTTTGGTTTACATTTTGTCTCCTTCATAATAGATTACAAGGTCATTCCTACCTGCACTGTTCCACAAAGGTTACCTAGCACACATTATAAGCACGTGGCCCAAGAGCCAAATATAGCCCATAACAGTGTTTGTTTTGGCTTCCAGGGATTTGAAGTTTGTGAATTTCTTTAGATATGGATGCATTTTTCAGTTTGCAACAGTTCTTACCACACCCTATTATTTTAACAGCATGTTTTCAATTAACTTCTTGGTCCCTGTAACTGTCTGCATTGGTAACTCTTACCCTAGAGCCCGGGCTTTCCCTGATGCAAGAAATATTTGTTACCCCATGCTCTTCTTTACATCACACTGCTCTATTCTTTCACTTGCCTGATTCTTTTAGCACTAAGTTTTCATAGGCATTGGTTCATTCATTCATTCAGTGTTTGTTGAGCTGCTTGTACATTCCAAGCACTGTCCTGGGCACTGGTGACAGGGCAGTGTCTGCTGGTGCTCCATCATGCCTGCTCTCATAGACTTTCCATGCTTGTCTTTGACAATAAACAAATGCATTGCAGGTGGGGATAATTGTTATGTAAAGGAAAATAAAGCTGAGAAAGAAAATCCAGTGTGACAGGGGACACTATTTTCAACAAGGAATTAAGGTTCTCTCTGGGAAGGTGACATCGTAGTGCATCGCCTGGATAAAATGACACAGAGATAGATATCTGGGGACAGAGCTTTCCAAGAAAATGAGCCTTCTCTTAGAGAGAGCTCTGACTTTATAACAGGCAAGGGCTTCTACCTATAGCAGACTCCTTTAGTTTTTCTCAGCTGAGGACAGCAGAAAATTGCCAGTGGTTTTAATTCTGTTAGCATTTTTTACACTTTTTTTAAAAAAGCCAAATGGAGATAAAATCAGTAATTTTCAAACTCTTCTTTCACTATTACAACTTGACTTGATGCTTCTGTTATCCCTGAAATAATGATAATAGAAATTTGCTATTCTGAGAGAAAATATCTATTAAAAAAAACTACTTACAGAAAACTTACCAAAAATGCCAAGGTTACTGCAAATAGCAAAAACAATGACTAACAGATAATGGCATGGTTATGTGATAATAGAACCACGTTTCTTTTGCAAACAGGTTTTTTTTTAATTTCTTTATTGATTAAGGTATTACATATGTGTCCTTGTCCCCCCTTGCCCCCCCCCCCACTCATGCCCTCACCCTCCTGTTGTCTGTGTCCATTGGTTAGGCTTATATGCATGTATACAAGTCCTTTGGTTGATCTCTTCCCCTTACCCCCACCCTCCCCTACCTTCCCTCTGAGGTTTAAGCATCTGATCGATGCTTCTCTGTCTCTGGATCTGTTTTTGTTCATCAGTTTATGTTGTTCATTATATTTCACAAATGAGTGAGATCATGTGATATTTATCTTTCTCTGACTGGCTTATTTCACTTAGCATAATGCCCTACAGTTCCATCCATGCTGTTGCAAATAATAAGAATTCCTTCTTTTTTACCACAGCATAGTATTCCATTGTGTAGATGTACCACAGTTTTTTAATCCCCACTCATCTGCTGATGGTCACTTAGGCTGTTTCCAAATCTTAGCTATGGTAAATTGTGCTGCTATGAACACAGGGGTGCATATGTCCTTTCTAATTGGTGTTTCTAGTTTCTTGGGATATATTCCTAGAAGTGGGATCACTGGGTCAAAAGGGAGTTCCATTTTTAGTTTTTTGAGGAAACTCCATACTGTTCTCCACAGTGGCTGCACCAGTCTGCATTCCCACCAACAGTGCACAAGGGTTCCTTTTTCTCTGTACCCTCGCCAGCACTTGTCGTTTATTGATTTGTTGATGATAGCCATTCTGACAGATGTGAGATGGTACCACATTGTCGTTTTGATTTGCATCTCTCCGATGATTAGTGACTTTGAGCATTTGACAAAATCCTATACCCTTTCTTGATAAAAACTCTCAGCAAGGTGGGAATAGAAGGATCATACCTCAACATAATAAAAGCCATATATGACAAACCCACAACCAACATCATACTCAATGGGCAAAGCTAAAACCATTTCCCCTAAGAACAGGAATAAGACAGAGATGCCCACTTTCACCACTCGTGTTCGACATAGTACTGGAAGTACTAGCCATTGTGATCAGACAAGAAGAAGAAATAAAAGGCATCCAAATTGGAAAAGAAGAAGTAAAACTGTCCTTATTTGCAAATGACATGATACTGTACATAGAAAACCCTAAAGACTCCATCAAAAAATTATTAGACTTAATAAATGAATTTGGCAATGTAGCAGGATACACAATTAACGCCAAGAAATTTATGGCATTTCTATACATCAATAGTGAAATTACAGAAAGAGAGACTAAAAAGGCAATCCCATTTACCATTGCACCAAAAAAAATTAAGATATCTAGGGATAAACTTAACTAAGGACATAAAAGACCTATACGCGGAAAACTATAGGACACTGAAAAAAGAGATAGAGGAAGACATAAACAGATGGAAGAACATACCATGTTCATGGATTGGTAGAATCAACATCATTAAAATTTCCATACTACCCAAAGCAATCTATAGATTCAATACACTCCCCATTAAAATACCAATGGCATATTTCACAGACCTAGAATAAACTTTCCAAAAATTCATCTGGAATAAAAAAAGACCCTGAATAGCTGCAGCAATCCTGAGAAAGAAGAACAAAGTAGGTGGGATCTCAATACCAGATATCAAGCTGTATTACAAAGCCACTGTTCTTAAAACAGCCTGGTACTGGCACAAGAACAGACATATAGATCAATGGAATAGAATAGAGAACCCAGAAATTGACCCAAACCACTATGCTCAATTAATATTTGACAAAGGAGGCATGAACATACAATGGAGTCAAGACAGTCTCTTCAATAAATTCAAACAGTTTTAAATAATAGAATAAATGAACATTCTACTTACTTTTTAAAAATAGTAAGTAGTTGTTGTAAATGAGTAATTAAAGAAGCATAATTTCTGTTTTTTAAAAAAGCAATCATTTTATAATTTTAAAGAGCCCTGAGAGATTATTTACATCCATTCCTTCTCATGAACAAGAAAACTAAAACTCTAAGGGGCTAAGTGGCTTGTCCAAGAACACAGAGCCATTTATTGATCAAGCTAGAATCTAAGGGTTCCTAATTTTTAGACCAACTCACTTAAACTCTATAAACCACACTGTACTAGTGAATTTAAAAAAATTTAAACTACTATTGAGACTTTTTATTTCCTATGTTATGGGTTAATACCCGATGATTTCAAAGAGTTCAACATTCCCTTAGCGTGTCCACCTTGGCTACAGGAATGTGAAAGCATGTTGTATCAGGGAGGCTAATTTTCTCAATATTAACATGGCTGTACCTCTCCATTCTAAACACCCTGAGCCCCAGTATGTGACTGTGAAGAGCTAGACGAATTTAGGATGTTCACAAATGCTTTTAAAGGCACTAGTGAGGCCTGGTGGATTGGAAAGATGATGTTTAAGAAACAACACTCATTAGAGTAGAATATAAACCCTGTTGTGGATCTTTGCAGATGGCAATCATGAGAAAGAGGAATCCAAACATCTGCTAGCTAGCTAAGTTTATGCAGAATTACTAGACTGATAAATCTATTCTGATCCAGCCTTGTGTACATGTGTTATATCATTTCACCACTGCAAGAACAGTCATTGGTGATTTCTTTTCCCATCTTATCTTTAAATGAAAAACATTTCTATGACTATCTTAAAATATATTAGTTGATAATCAGACATAAAAATATTAACATAGAAATAATTTTAAACAGTTCTTCAAATTAATTTTATTTTCAAAAGTAACCTAAAATAATTTAGATATTTATTTGCTATTCCTAAAATTCATTTACTAATCATTAAATTTTCCTATTAGCATACAAGATGTCATTAAGATATGCTATATATATAATATTATCAACACAACAGCATGCTATTTCTCTTTGCAGTATCCCCATTAAAGACAAAAATTGTTCAAACGATTAGTTTAAATTTCTGTACTATAAACTAATAGAAATGTATTTGTTATGAATCTTGATGTAGAGTCAGTTTAGTTTGACAGATATATATATATACACACACACACACACATATATATATATATTGAACGCCTATTATAAACTAAGAATAGATAATGAAAAAGCAATTAAGAAATGATCCTTGATCTCAAAGAGCTTACTTTTTAAAATTAAATTTATTGGGTGACATTCATTAATATGTGTCAAGTGTACAATTCTATAATACATTAAAGAGCTTACATTGCATTCAGAGTTTCAGTTAGATGTCAAAGGCCTAATAATCCTTTATTTGTTTATATTTTATTTACATTGCAGTAAAATGTCATCCATTCAGAACTAATCAAATAGCCATAGCCTTAGGAGTATGTTACAAACCTGTATAATCTCAATCATTTGAAGAAAGTGAAACATACTATATTCCAAAGAGGACATTTAGAGCTGAAGGAGATAGATATCCGGGGGGAAGAGATTTCCAAGTAAAAGTGCCTTCTATCTTGCACACAGTAGGCTCTCCATAAAATCCTGGTGACTGAACAATGACTCAGTTCTTTTGTTCCAACTTGAAACTCAAGGAAGATCTCTCCCACATGGCAATCTTGTAGCTTTCAGGAAATCTCCATGCTGTGCTTCCCCTGAGATGTCACACCACCAGACTCTAAGCTACCATCATGGCAGGGGATTCTGGACCTCCATTGCTGCAAAAGACACTAGAAAGGGAATAGTACTCCAATAAGTTCTAGCAACAGTGAAGCCAAAGGTGCGTGGCAGGTGTATATAAAGGCCGCTTCAAAGTAGGTACTGCCAATCTCAGAATGGTCTGGACACAGATTTTGCAAATGTTCATAAGATTCATATAAAAACATTTAGTGTATACCCTTTATCCTCTGTACATCTTGAGAAGCAAAACATTACAACTAAAAGTAAGATTTGTTCTAGAAATTGGATTGTCAAAAAAAGCTATCAACTTGTTCTCATATTTAAGGGAAGCACTGCAACATTAGCAGAATAGATTAAATTTAAAAAGCTTTGTTTTGAATATATTTTTGAAACCAAAATAGCAAAAACAAAAACTGTAGCCCTAGCCGGCTTAGCTCAGTGGATAGAGCATCAGCCTGCTGACCAAAAGGTCCTGGGTTCAATTCCTGCCAAGGGCATGTACCTTGGTTGCAGGCTCCTCCCCGGCCCAGGCCCTGGTCAGGACTCCTGCAGAAGGCAACCAATCAATGTGTTTCTCTCACATCGATGTTTCTCTTTGTCTTCCCTCTCTCTTCCACTCTCCATAAAAAAAAATCAATGTAAAAATATCCTTGGGTGAGGATTAACAACCACAACAACCAAAAAACTGTGGAAAATGTATAATATGGTATCTTAAATTGAAAAATAAGATGGATGAGAGATGAAATATCCAATAGTGTTCTCTTGCTCCAAAAAACTTTTTTGGAAGAATTTGTGTTTTCAAGAGTGGACAACACTTATTACTCGCAAATAATTACTTTACTTTGTTAAAAATCTGTATATCTTTATCTTGATATTTCTAACAGCAACATATATAATGCATATGGTTATATTCCATTAATAATACAATCTATACTAATTAAGTGGGGAAATGCAAATTGTCCGGGACACCATCACAGTAACAGTAACGACCATCAGGCTGCCTGGGGCAACAAGGCCAGCAGGTGGGGGGGGGCAGTTAGGGGCGATCAGGCAGGCAGGCAGGTGAGCAGTTAGAAGCCAGCAGTCCTGGATTGTGAGAGGGATGTCCGACTGCCGGTTTATAAACCGGCAGTCGGACATCCCCTGAGGGGTCCCGGATTGGAGACGGTGCAGGCTGGACTGAGGGGACCCCCCCCACCCATGCATGAATTTCATGCACTGGGCCTCTAGACTAAAATAAATGCATTCAGCCCTAGCTGGTTTAGCTCAGTGGGTAGAGTGTCAGCCTGCAGTGGACTGAAGGGTCCGGGGTTTGATTTCTGTCAAGGGCACATGGCCGGATTGCAGGCTTGATCCCCATTAGGAGGTGTGCAAGAGGCAGCTGATCAATGATTATTTCTCATCATTGATGTTTCTATCTTTCTCTCTCCCTCTCCCTTCCTCTCTGAAATCAATAAAGATATATTAAATAAATAAATACATAAATAAATAAATAAATAAAATGCATTCAGGTATAAACCTATAAAATTTTTTCTAAATCTAATAATGGCCCACAGATTCTGAGCTGTAGCAATATCCTGAAATTTTAGGTAAATAATATGAACATTCAATTAAAATTTATAATAATGAGCCCTGGCCAGTGTTGCTAAGTGGGTGTTAGAGCATCAGCCCATGCACCATAGGGTCTCAGGTTTGATTTCCAGTACAGGGCATGTACCTGGGTTGCAGGTTCACTCCCAACCCCCAGTTGGGGCATGTGCGGGAGGCACCCAGTCAATTTCTCTCTCTCTCTCGCTCTCTCTCTTTCTCTCTCTCTCTTCACCTCCCTTCCTTCCACTCTCTAAAAAAGCAATTGAAAAAAATATCCTCAGGTGAGAATTAACAAGAAAAAGTGTGAAATAATGAAATGTGACCTAAATGCATCCTGCATGGACACCAGGTGTTTGAATACATATAGATAAAAATTAAGATTAATGTTAAATAATATTTAAGATATTAATACACGTATAATATGAAATAACCTAAAATAATAAAAAATAGTTGAGTCTACAGTTCAGCTCCTTCATTTTAAAAAATATGTTTTTATTGATTTGAGAGAGAGAGAAAGTGGGGGATAGAGATAGGAACATCGATGAGAGAGAAACATCGATGGGCTGCCTCCTGCACACACCCTACTGGGGATCCAGCCCACAACTGGGGCATTGCCATGACTGGGCATCAAACTGGTAACCAACTGCTTGGTTCATGGGTCAAAACTCAACCACTGAGCCAAACTGGCTGGGATCAGCTCCTTCACTTTTAAATGTATAAACTGAAGCCGGATACTTTCTTTCATTCACTTTCATGGGATCTCATAATTTGTTAATGGAATCAAACTCACTTTCTGCTGATATTTACCACTAAACTCTGCTATCTAATTAGGAAACTGGGTTTTTAAATAATAATTAACTACTGATTAGTTTATACCTTATTCAAAAATTTGAGAATTTACTTATAGTTTCTAATAAGAATTTTTTAAAAACAAAATAGGTTTCAGCAGTTAAAGTAAGAGCAAGAGGCTGCCAGAAGGCAAGAAAAGAAAAAAACAGAGAAAAATTTAATCTGCTTTAGTATTTTAATCAATGCTGGACCTTTCAAAACTTCAGCACTTTGTCACCCAATTCAGCCATTCTCTCCATGATGCTAAATTCAGTTAGAAAAATGATGATCTGTATATGAAAAATTATCAATATTGGTCAAAACTGGATTTTTTCCCTAAGTTTTAGATCTAGTTAACATTGCAGAAGATAAGCTAATTTTGATGTAGTAGATTGAATTCAAGTCCACTGAGGTTAGCATATTGAAAGGAAAATGAATTACCAGATTTTGGAGGCTGTATACAGTTGGCAGCCTTGACATTTGTAGCCACAACAAAGACTGCAATGTACAAGGGAGAAAAACCGCTACGTTACACTTTCCAAGCAGACCCTATTGCAATTGATTCTGTTTCTAGCCTCTCTCTGACCCCACTGTTACCTCAAATCCCACTCAGCTTCCATGCCGAGTTTTTTATTCTGCCGCTGTTTTCTCTTCACATAGTGTCTTTCCAAAACCCACATCCATGTTCCACTCATCAGCCACGGCTTTAGAGAGCTTCAGGCCGGATGGCCAGGCATGACGTGCTAGCAGGTGGTGTAGCTGTTAGGCAGCCTTGTGTATCACACGAGATCTGATGCTATCAAATTCCTTTCCCCCCCAAAGACTAAAGAGAGCAAGCCTTTGTGAGCATGCAGGAGGGGGATGAAAACAGTTTGTCTCCTGAGCAGCCAGCCTTTGTCATATTACAAATGAAATCACTTCGGAAATTTAGAGAATTAATATCATAATGAAGACGGGAGTACCCATTAGGGTGGTCTAATGTTGCTCTGGAGAAATGTGATGGATGCCCAGTGGCTGCAAGCCCTTATTTGCAGAGAGTCACCTCTGCAGTTGCCATTATTAGGAAGATGTCTGAAGCACAGGATCAGACACAACCATTGCAAGATGAGATAGTGTTTGACTGGTTTCCAGGGAACCGAAGGATACAAGCTTAGTTGTACCTGTCACTATGGCTCCCAGCATTTTTCCCCCTTAATGTCTTTTTTAGCTGTAGGAAGTTTCTCTTTAAAGATTCAGTGCTTTCCTAATGGCATAAAGTGAGTGATGGGGAGCATATAAAAATGTTATATAGATTACAAATGGATTCAGTCTTGTTTAAGACAATGCATGCCAGCCTTAAAGAACAATTTTATTTAGTTCTACTTCTCTCTTGAAAATAAATTTAGCAAGATATCCCAAAATGAACACAGCACTGGCCTCCCCATGTACATTTAGCATTCTATGTAAAAAATCCCTGGCTTTCTATAGCAATATTCGTGCCTACCCAAAATCTGATCTGCATCTGCTCTTTTTGCACTAATGCCTAGAATACGGTACTTCCAGGAATTACTGTAAAATGTAATTGAATCATCATTTCTGGTGCTCAAATATCTCTCATACTGCTTTCCAGTTGCATTGGTACACATAATAGGAAATGGGAGTTTTTTGAAACCTATATCAATTCCAGACAAGATAAAAAAGGATAATTTCCCTGAGAAAAAAAATTTGAAATGGGGTAAAAGAAAGAAAAGGATAAATATATCCTGGAAAATAAGATTATATCTACATTTTCTCCACTTCACAACTAGTTTTTTTTTTCTTTTTCTCTCAGGTGTGAATTTACACAATTTGTATGTCTTATTCCTAGGCTTGCATCAACTGAGTAATCCCTTCTGTGCAATATTTTTCTTCCAATATCTGCCCCTTTTCAAGACAAGTTTATAGAGCAGTTTATTCTATTGATGGATTAAAATGCTATTTTTATTGGAGACTGCTGTAAAGGCATAATCACCCATTTTGGAAATCTTTTTCAACTATAAATGAAAACAACTCAGGAATTACTCCCAATTCTTTTGAACAAAAACAATGTAGCTGAGCTTGCTTACTAATCAATTAGAGAGCAAAGTTGGACTACAGTAGGATTTGCTTCATTGACTATCCAGGTTCTTTCCGTTGAGCAGCTCATAATTTCCTATTCTCTCCTATACTCAAACCCTGTCAGGACAGCCAGCATAGAAATAAAGTCCAATAAAGCCCCTCCCATGTAAAATGATAAGCGGAAGGCCAAGTTCACCAAAGAGCTGAGATAGCTACTGTCTGGGTTGTCTCTGATCCTTTTGAAGGGGACATAATTAATATTATTTATAAAGCCTTATTATCTTCACAAAACAGCAAATTCTACTCATTTTCCAAACACTGAAACTTGAATATTCATTTGGGTATTTATAATATTTCAAATTTGTAATTCATCACATACCTTATTACCCTTTAATTTTATCACATATCCAGATCCTTTTTCCCCACCTAGAAATAGTCCCCCCCTAAAAATAAATTTTTTTTCATAGTACCTATATGTTAGACATACAGGGAAAACTCTAGAAACATATGCTAAATGAAATCAAACTGATATAACTAGTGAATTCTATTAACTTTCCAAAACTAAATAGAGGTAGACAAATTCCATGTGTCGAAGGGACTGTATGTGGTCACGCCTCTGTGTTGCTTTAAATTTTCTTCCAAACTCTTACATACATATTTCAATAATAAAGAAATTCAAATAAAGCAAATAAAAGGTTCCTAATGACAGTAATGTACCTAAAGCAAATAAAAGGTTCCTAATGACAGTAATGTACCCCACTAGTGTCCAGACTCTAGAAACGACAACTGTGATCTTGGACGGAGAAGAATCTAATGAAAACAATCACATTAAATGTAGCTCTTCCCTGCTCAGTGCTCAATAAGTGAGCAGCAGGCTCTCTCTGTCTAGCTTACAGAAAACAGGAGGTAGCAGTTTGCAAGGAGCAGCGTTTTAATGTGATTGGACTATAACAGACAATCTATTTACAGCATGCTCTGGGGAGCTTATAAACAAATGTTGAGTAATTTCAGCCAGCAGTAATTACCCTTGCAGCTGACAAGGATAGCATGAGACTTTCTCCTTCACCTTCAGCCCAGTCCAGAAGGCAGTGTACACAATGCCACTTCTAATTATTTCTGCATTTCTATGGCTAAAGACCAAAGTGTGTTATTAGAGAACATTTTAGAAGCTTTTTAAAAGCGTATTTATTAGGACAATTAAAAGTCATCACTATGACAGCAAATAAAAGGTTCCATTCTCAGGAATGCAGTACCAAATGAGCTTGTCTGCCCATTTACCTTTAAGGCAATGTGGATTTGCTCTGTGTTATCTATTGTTAAGAGCTGAGACTAAAGCTTGGCAATAAAAAAGAAATTGTATGGGGAATGCTTTTGGTTTAATTCTGAGATGTGCCTTTTGCCGTTTACAATTCTCAAGAAATTTCAAGTATATGACTGAACTTAGTTCTCAAAACACACAGAATTTTGAAACCTGAGTGTGAGTGTGTGTATGTGTGTGTTGTGTGATTATAGATGCTGCTGGGGATAAAATGCATGTGGTCATACTATCTTCCCCTTTCTGCCTCTCACTGGAGGCACCGGATTACCCTGGCTGATTAAAGACTTTTATCTGGAGGGGTCATTCATATTGCATCAGTTTGACATACAGAAGATGTTAAAAAAAAAATCAAAGATCTAAAAATAAACCTTTGGCAGATAAGCTTCTAATGGAGTGCTGAAAGAGTAAAACAATTATGCAGAGCAATCACCCTGAGCGTTTGTAATTAACAATCAAATTACTTCCCAGAAGTGTCCGACAAGAGAACTTTTGTTGAACATTTCTAGACGTGCCAAGCTATCCCAAAGTAATTGGGGAAATCGGTGAACTGTGGTGGTTGCCGGTTCTCAAACACCATGGCCAGTTTGGCATTCCCGGAGCTTTTGAGTGCCTCAATAAGTTCGGTTCGGGATCCCTCCTGTAGGAATTGACAGCAGATATCTAATCCAGCAAAGCGTATTATTTATATTTTTTGATATGTTACATTACATTACATTCTGTCACATTGCATTTCATCAACAACGGATAGAATGTTGCAAAACTTTATATGACATGGTGACAGCTCTCTCTCTCTCTCTCTCTCTCTCTCACACACACACACACACACACACACACACACACACACACACACACACCACGGAACTTAGATCAGAAGGTGAATCTGAGGGAATGCTTTTGGATTTTGGCCCTAAAAGTATCCTAGAAACCTTCCAATGATGACCAAAGCCCAGGGGCTTTCATGACAATAACATCATATTGCCCCGCACAGCAATGCCTACGTTTATTAAATATATATTTTGCCAGCTGTTTGTAAATATTCTTTTAGATTGGTCATTATGATCTACAGTGGACCACAAAAGCACATGTTCTGAATGTTAAACAACAACAAGCTGAAAATTAGCCTCCTTGAAAGAAACATCCAAAAAACAAATTACAGAGTTCAACAATACACCATTGAGATGCACGTCCCTACCATGGCTCTGCTCTCGTTGCTGAGACACAGTTGGCAGACGGACAATAATTTGTCCTTGTTCTTGAGACTGGCAGGTGTCACTTTGGCCAGGGTGGGATGTGAGTGACAGATATTTTGCAGCTGAAGAAATGAGAATGCAGAAATTCAGGACTACCTCTGGGGATTCTCTGGTCACTCATGGGCAGCACAAGGGCAGGGCAGGCCTCTGTGCTAATGCAGGGCTGCTTGCTGCCACTGCTGAGGGCTGCTGCCGATTCACGGCGTTTTAAATGATATTTCTATTAACAAGGGTGTGTTTCTGCTTTGATGGCGGCATTCAGAAAGCTTCTATCGAGGTTGTCAGTTATATACTAAACTGCTTTAATTGCTGTTCTGTGCTTTATTCAAAATTGCTTACAGATTTAGCATTTTTGAACATGCAGGTTTCATACACATTAACGTAACTTATCAAAAAGCTAGAAATTTGTTTTCCTCCTCTACCCAAAAGTGTCAAGTTATTTCAGTTTTACAAAAAGAGGAGGAAAAACTTCTTACTGGAAGATATTTAAGTGACGGTAATAGGAAATAATAATAATGGTAATAATAACAGAATAGATTACAAGACCAAAAATAATGGTATGTCTCTTTTTTTACCTGGATATAATTGGGAATGTATGTCTTCTTGGGTTTAATCTAATTTTATATATGTTAAAAAGAAATTAAACATGTAATGTATAATGTAAAAAGAAAAATAGCTATAAAGCCTCAAGCACATCTAAGCTATATTTTAAATATGATTTTTTAGGCTCACCTTTCTCTCTGAGTTAAAAGATATAATTATCCAAATACATTAACATGTAAATTTAGTGGAGTTTGAGGGTTATAAGAAAAAAATAGTTAAAAGCAGCATATTATAAAGATATTATAAACTAAATGTTCTCCAAAATTTACAGACACATGAAAGATAAAGATTACTTCTTTTTAAAATATGATGTAAAACTATTCACGTGCTTATTTTTTAATACTGTTTCTGGTGTTAAGATTGCAAGAAAAGGAATTTTTGTTTTGTTTTAAGTCTGAGTCATCCATGACATTTACATACTGTAAGCATGATATTTAAATTATCCTTTGTCTTAAGATTATAATAGCTATTTTAAGATATACCCTTGCCCATTAAACTTGTAGAACTCATGGGTGTTCACTCAAACTAAACTAATGTTGAGAGGATACATTTTTAAAAAACAAAGTTCTCTAGCTTGATTGCTTAAAAGAATGATTATATAGAGTGATATACAAGCAACATGAATAATAGGCTACAGTTACAAGAATAGTTATCTGCCTTCATTTTCCAGTAATTTCCTTCAGACCACTGCCAAAATATTACCTTGCAAAATTAAAATTAAAGCCATATGTTGATTTGGGAAAACATTGATGTCACAGCACATTTCAACATTCGCTGAAAGAGTTAACACTGAAACTATCTCCAAAGAGAAAAAAGATATGTTGATTCAGATTGACATTTGAATCTGTTGTTTAATGTCATTTGCCAAATGTTGTTTCATTTTTAAAATAATTGCTTATGTTAAATAAATTGAAGCATGCATGTTAGCAGCATGATATGAAATTAGTACTTTCCTGTAATTTTAAAAAACAGAAATAAGACTTTTCCCCATGAATGGAATAAAACATCTCCAGGAAAACCAACAATGAACCGAAAAACATACAGTCACAATTAGTTTTTTCCCCCACTTACTAGTGCAAAGATAAATTGTTCTCCTTTGGAAATCAAATATTTTCCTAAATACCATGTTTCTTTAATTGAACAGTATTCTTTATAATGATCAAATATAATTAGCAGTAACAAGTATTTAATGAAAACAAACTGCTACTCCCAAACCCTGGCTACATATTTTGTTTAAATCCCACAGATGCTCTAAGGATCACTGTATCTTCATTACAAATACAAAGCGTGCTTCCTCCCCATTCTTCCCACTCCCGTTTGAAACAACAGTACCATTTAAAACAACAGGGCAAAACAACAAAAACTTCTGGAATTCTAAGGACTTTAGTGCACATCAAATCCTGCTCCTCAGCTCAAGGCATTGCTTCTAAAGAAGCTTAACACTTGGCAGTTCAAATATTTTATAGATTTGTTCTTCGAAAAGACCATTTGATATTATCATATAATACAGCATGACCCTGGTATCTTTGTTTATTAGGGAGTGACCAAAATAAGAAGAGAGTGCTCACACTGGACTCATTGACAGCTAGGTGCTATATAACAAGTCTTCTGTGATTAATTGTGAGTGAAAGGGGGTTTGCTTTTGCAGCCTCGTAAAACTTTTCCCACATGGCTGAAACGTTAGGCAACATTAACTGCCTGCACATTTCTGCAAGGCTCTGGAGGAGCAGCTAGGCGCTGGGGCTCCAAGCCTGAGAACCTTGGGACATAAGACATCAGCGTCTACCTTTCATCTTTGCTGAGATTTGGAGTGGGTTCAGACCACAGAGGCCCCTTAATTCTCACTAATTCATTTGCTTTCCTGATTCACTTGGCTTAGGATAACCTGAGAATGATAATGAACCTGTGAGGGGAGCTCTTAGTCCCTTGCCTTTGAATGTGCTCGGCATGGATCGAGGGCTTTCTGTGAATCTTGCAAGAGGAAAAGAATCTTATTAGCACTGATTGCTAGTCATGAGGGTTCCTCTAAAAATTGCTCTTACGTTTTAACTCTTGCCCTGCTTTCCACAGAGCAGACTGGTGGGGGGAGAAAGTTACCCAAAAAAAGCAACCTTGGTGTTTCCCCACTCTTTTCTGCAACGGATGCAAAGTCCTTTTTCACGACCCATAGATAAACACTTTCTTGTAAGACAGTTAAAATTTTTCAAAGAAATACACAAACTCCCTTTTTTAAAAGAAAATCATTTTCAGACTGAATTTACACAAGTTAAGTTCACTGGCATTTCCAGTGGTTATGGAATTCTGTCGAATGACACTTTGGCTTTTACAATTATTGTGTGTGGACCTTTAAACTTCTACCTAGGAAAGAATGTGTGCTTGAGATGACAAAGTCAGTAAATGAACTTGGCAAAGTGGTGTGTTTTCGTGAAGCAATAAAAAGGGCAATTTGGGTCTACCAGTCTAGCCGAGAGTGACCATCCCTTAGATCTTGAGATACAAAACTACCGACCAAATTGTTGCCTGGTTCAGTTGTAATTGTGCCTTCACGTGTTCAGTTGCACAGTCCCTCCCATTCACATGCTAACTGGAGTTACATGCAGCAGCTGGGATGAAATAGATGCACCAGGGGCAGAGGAGGGCTTGACTCAGGAGTCGGAAAGGGACCGCGGTGGTAGGGCAGAGTGCTAACACACTCTGGCCCTTTACAAAAGGTGTGTAACCTCTGATGTCAGGTGCTTATCCTCCATTTGGGGACTCCCTTATCAAGATTTTAAATTTTCTGCACAATCTGAGTGACCAGAGCAACCTGTGACATCCATATGCGATGTTAGAAAATGTGTAGCCTGGGTCATGGGTTGCAAACCTAAGCCTCAATCCTCACCACGTTATGAGTATATAGAATACCAGAATGCAGAAGCAAGGGAGAGCCTTAAAAGCCCATCCAGGCCAACGCTCAGGGGTTTTAAAGATGACAAAACTCAGGACTGGGAAGGTTGGGAGATTTGTCCAAGGTCAAATGCCTGTTTAACAATAGAGCTAGAAAGGAAATTTAGATTTCAGATCCCAAGACTTGTGCTTGGTCTGACACTATCCACAAAGAGTGCTAGAATTTCCATACAAATGGTTTTGACATGACAATGCACATGTTCAAGGGCTTAATGCGAATGGAAAGTATTTCAAGCAGTAAGCGGTCCTCCTAAGCCACACGACGGCTCCTCTCCATTGACTTCCTATTGCCTGACACCCTTAACTCTGTTTCAATTTTTGCTCTTTCCGAGGACACCCCCTTTCATTTCTTCCCAGCCAGAGAATGTCTCCACTTATTAAATAACTTAATAACATCAGAGTTCAGTTTTTTACTCCTTTGCTTTCTCCATAATATCACACTATTCCCTTCTCCTGCCTTCTCTCAGCATTTGGGGCCATCCTTACTTCTGACCAATACTGAGCAAATCTTTACTAGAGTAAAATTTATTTATGATTTATTTATAATTCCATGAAATTACTTGCTTGGTGCAATTTCATAAAATCTGTTGTTAGAAAAATATGCAATTTGAGAAATACTTATGAAAAACACATCAATGTTTCCATCAAGAAAATGTGATCAGTTCAAACACTATAGAACAGTAAATAAGATAGTGGGTTTGGGAGCTGACAAATCTGGGCCTAAATACCTAGCCCCTGACACTTACAATGACCTTGAGCAAGGTATTTAACCTCCCTAAGCCTCAATTTTCTTCTTTATAATACATGAGGCTTATAAAGTCTTTCCAGATGCCTAGCACATAATTGGCTTTCAATGAATATCCCATTGTTGTTATGTTGTTATTCTATTGGTATCTATATATATAAAAAGCCAGCGACCAGAACTCTGTAACGACAGGAATGACCAGTCGCTATGACACCCAGTGCAGCTAGGAAACCAGACCGATCAGGGGTGGGGCCAGGCAGCCAACCTCCCGAGGCCCCTCCCCTGAGTTGGCCTTGCCCCTGATCGGCCTCTCTCGGGAAGGGAGGCCGGCCAATGCCCCCTAGGCCCCTCCTTCTGGCTGGCCCCATCCCTGATTTCCCCCCCATCTCAATAGGGGGCGGGGCCAGCTGGTCAACCTCCTGCACCCCCTCCCCCCAGCTGGCACTGCCCCCAATGGGCCCCCACCACCTCGATCAGCCCATGGCCCCTCCCCCCAACCAGCTCTACCCCCAATCTGCCCCACTCTGATCAGGGGCAGGGCCGGCCAGCCAACCAACCACCCATGGCACCTCCCCCAAGCTGCTGGCTTAGGAGGACCACTTACTGCTTGAAATACTTTCCATTAAAACCTCCCACCGTCTCCTCTTCCTGGCAGGCCAGGCCCCACCCATGGGTGAATTTGTGCACTGGGCCTCTAGTAAATAATAAAAGAAAAGATTCATGTATAAACATTGCAAAGCTAAAGTAACTGAGGATTGAATGGATTTGGGGGCTTTCCTAGAGATAAAGCAGGGAAAGAAAGATGAAAAGCTAATTCAAGCACTCCAGCTAGTGAGACTGAAAATGATGACATTACTTGTCACACCTTGACTGGGTGAGTCTTGGAAGCAGGTTCCAGTGAAGTGGCTTTGCTAATTGTGGATTTGTGTCAGGTGAGGGCAACAGAGAGCTATCCAGACAGGCAACTCTGGGAACCTGAAAACCATAAATTTGGTTATCAACCCTTAGGGGAAACAGCAGAGCCAGTTAGAGCTGAGAAGAAAGCCAAAAATGGATTTGAAGCAGAACACAGAGTCTCTGTTGGACTCAGAAGAAAGTCAATGGTAAAAGCTTGAAACAAGCCAACTCACTGAGCAATAAAAAAGAGAAAAATATAAAATAGCGCTAGGGTAGAGTCAGGAGAAATACCAGTGGTGGAGAACCATCAGAAAAGCTGTG
Source organism: Eptesicus fuscus (assembly GCF_027574615.1). Lineage (NCBI taxonomy): Eukaryota > Metazoa > Chordata > Mammalia > Chiroptera > Vespertilionidae > Eptesicus > Eptesicus fuscus. The sequence continues at coordinate 41,917,793 of NC_072483.1, forward strand.
TCTGTGATTCCCTAGTGAGGCAGCTATCATTGGAGTTTGTGAAAACCATGATGCCTTGGGAAGAAAAAGAATTTTAGAAGAGGAATATTGGGGGGTTGGTTATGGGAGGAGAAAAATGGTGTGTGCTTTAATATGCACAATCAAGGTGTCCAGTAGAAATGACCAACCAAGAGAAAAAAAATATGACCAAAACTTAACAGAAAATTATTCAGAAAAGTCAAGGAAACTAATATTTACTGAGCATCCAATGTGTGCTCTTCATCCTCACTTAATCCTCTTTATCTTATGCAGAAGTTATTATTAGTATCCCTACTTACGAGATGCAGAAACTAAAGTTAAGCAATGTATCCAAGAGCATATACCTCATAAATGGAAGAACCATATAGACTGAAAATTAATATATTCCTGGTATCAAAGCTCTTACCATCCATCCCTGCTGCTCAAAATTGAAACCATGAGAATGCACAAGTTCTCTAAGGGACAAAAAAAAGTGGGCAAGAGTCAAAGAAGTCAAGTAAGTGTTTAATGCTACAGTGATTTCAGGAATTAGGACTGATAGCAGCACACTGTTGGATTTGGCAATTAGGAAGACACTGGTGACCTTGGGAAAAGGAGTTCCTGTAAGGTGACGAGGACAGAAGTCAGGCTGTCAGTGAGGGGCGGCTGAAATTGTAAATTGCCCTTTGGAGAACTTGGCAGTGAAAGATGTAATAACTCTGAAGAGTTGTATAAGCTGGAGACCTCTTTTCCTTTTGTTAGGCAATACATGCAAATATTTGTGAGCAGTGACAATAGAATCACTAGAAATCCATGTTCATTCAGAAGAATCAGGGAATAATTATAAAACACAGTGATGTAGGAGGGAAATGCTCTCTCTGGCTAGTAAAATTGTCTTTAAATGTTATGAAGGAAAGAAAAGATAGCTAAAGTGTAGTTTTTCAAAAAGGATACAGATACAGATATATTGGGAACTTAGGGTGAGATAGGAAATAAAAAAAAAAAAACCTGTGTCATATCTTTTATCAGTCAAGTAAATAAGATGTTTTAAGAAATAGATCTGGGGGCCCAAAGAGCGTAGGTGAATGAATGAACAAATGACAGGAGAAAATCTATAGGCACTTTGGTTAGCAGCAGAGGGAGAGGATGACTAAATGGACAGAATCTCCTTGTTAGGTGAACTTGAGTTATGAATAACCCAAATGTGTGTTAAAAGTTGATGGATCAGAGCTGTTATAACTGACCCGACTAGGTCTATCACAACTACCTTGTAAAATTCATCCTACTGCAGCCTCCATGGGAGAGATGCATGTCAATAAGACAAGCAGCATCCATCTTGCCTCTATGAGATGTGGTATTTAATATGTTGCATAAAAACCAGAACAGATGAAGATATTTACACCTGCCTTCTCTTCCCACCTCATACAGAGTAAATGGCCAGGGCATCACTTCCAGAGGCAGAATCTAGCAGACTTTATCTTGGTGCCTGAACTCCACTGTTCAAACAAAAACTTACTGCTAAATCTAATTTTATTAGAGAAAAATAAGGTTTTGCAGGACTCACATTATGGGCATTTAAAAAATCTTGACCTAGAATGAACGGTAAATGTGGTAGCATTCTTTGAAAGGGCAGAAAAACCTGGCTAATATATTAGCTTGGCTATTAAAAAGTAGGTTGAACATTTGTTTCCTTTTTTTCTTTATCCTTAAAAACCTGTGACAACTCAACTTCCCTTTATTGATAAATTATTATCTAACAATTCAGTCAATATCCAAAGTACATACTTGAACAAGATAAGAAAAACAATGACTTTTTGTCAATCTGTAACACTGAGTTGCTTTACTTCTGAAATTCAAGTCAAATTTTAAGAAAAAGAAAAAAAATTATTTTCTCAGCATTAATGCCATTAATCCTGATGTAATTTGGAATTTCATAATGTTCTCTGAGCCAGAAATTCTAGAATGCAGATATCATGAATACAGACATTTTCAAAAACACCTCTACAGAGGCACATGTTGATTTAGGAAGTGTCCACATGATAGTAAAACAACCAATCAATTCAGTGAAAAAAAAAATCAATTGATTCAATAAAAACATCAAACAGGCTATTTGCTGTCATGAAGATCAAACTACTGTTCGACAGAACTTTTACTTTTTAATCAATGGTATCGATGTCTGTAAACACTGTCTTCAGTTAACCAGCCCATGTTCCCCATACAAAGGAGATCCGAGAGATCTGTGCTGCTTTATACGCAAATTTCTTTTGTGGATTCTATTCTCTGGTCAATTTTTTAAAGTCCAAAAGTAAGGATTGTCCCAATTTCCTAAGTTTTTATGCCAGGAAGAACAAAGAGGTGATTTTAACAAGAGACCACAAGTGAAAGCCCCAACTTCAGGCCCAAATCTCAATTTCCACTTTGCAGCTCTTTCCGTCATGTGCAATTTCTTTCTTATTAATTTCCTTCAGAAAGGATTTCCTTTTGCAGTGTGCTGCCATCTATTATGCAGCACGATATACCTCAGGCAACATCCTCATACTGAAAAGCATCTTAAATGTTTACCTTTAAAAGAAAGGTGGTAGATTTTAGCTTTCTTTCTTTATACACATCGTTCACCTTTTTCAGTTGATATCACTGGAATTTGTAGCATATCCATCATTATCTAACTGCCAACTGTTTTCAGAGGAGCTGTTGCTTTAAGCTCATTATTTCTTCCGGTTGGAGAATCTGCAGAGCCTCTCTCTACAACCCACAGCAGCCGGCATGGTACATGTGCACAGATGAATGGTCAGGTTTGTCCTTCAGAGACTCTTTGTACCCAGCTTTACCCCCAGAACTGCAGTGTGTAATGAGCAGCAAATGCATACTCATGTGTCTTAAAAGTGTACAGTGAAGCCATTAAAAATTGCCAAAATAGAGAGCAATTCTGTAAATAAGCTGTTATTATAGCACATAGTTTCACAGTGTTTCTTACTTACCTAAGAGTTTGGGATTTGTCATGACTCTCCTATAATTAGTTTCCACAAAACTTCCTTGATGTCAAGTAGGGTTCATTGGGCAGTTGCCTTTCAAGAAGAATTATATGAGCTACACTTTGGGAGATTTCCAACTAAATCTGAGAGTGGATAATGAAAGGACTAACATGCAGATTGGGGGTAAAGTAGGTGACGTCTCTGAATACTATTTAAAGGTCTGTGCAGTCACATCCTCACTGAGCTACAATCAGAGGGAAAAAAATGTATGTCTTATGTTGTTTTCTATAACTCATTATTTAATAACCTAAGTTAACAGGTATAGATATTTCAGAGTTTCAGAATGTAATTTGCAGATTTTTAAAGATTGAATGGTGCTTGGGAATATTGAAAATGTATAAACTTACCATGGGTACTGATCTCTAAAGTCTGAGGACATGAGATAATGGGGAGTATATATCTGCCAATAATTGCTAGGTCACCAAAATAAGTATGTTTTCCTCTCAAGGCACACATACAGAACACTCCACCATGATCATGCCTGCTCTTGTACATTATGCACTGTTACTGTTTTTGTTAAAGCAAATAAAAGCCAAAAGGATTCGTTATCTCAGCTGTAAATATCTGAGTTACAGAAACAGGGCTAGAAAGTCACGGTTTCCTCCCCTTCCACTGTCTTTCCCACGGCTAAAACCAGCACGGCTCTATTGAGGTCGAAAAGACAATGATGTGTTGTCACTCACTCCTGCCATACACACTCACGGGTACTATCCCTAGTGATCTAGAAGGATCTTGGATCTTCAGGTATTGATAACAATTCTCTATGCTCACATGAATGGGTTAAAATTATTGTGACGGTGAGAAATACCATCTGCACCCCATGATTTTAACAAGAATACTAAGAAAATCAGACAAAAAAATAAACAAAGCCTTTATATGCTAAGCCATGGGATATTAACTCCGAAAGGACAATCAGAAAATAACTATTTTTAAGCTCCCAGCAGGAGTATATGCTACCGCTGCTAATGGTTATATACATCTCAGATCTGAACGATGGAAGCTGTTCTAAAAGTTTAAATTTTATCACAATATGTTTTAAAAATAGATCAATGAAAGATGCTTTCCTTTTGAAGCATTTCTGTGCTGCTTTATACGCAAATTTCTTTTGTGGATTCTATCCTCTGGCCAATTTTTTAAAGTCCAAAAGTAAGGATTGTCCTAATTTCCTAAGTTTTTATGCAAGAAAGAACAAGCTGTAGTTGTTCAACCACTTCATGCCATTTTTCTATGAAATTTAAAGGCCATGGAATAACTAAAGAGTTTGATTGTAGAAAACATCACTGATGAACATTTCATTTAGGTGCTACACAAAGTAAGGAGTGGTGGAAGGTATGTTTAAAAAATCCTTGCCCTGACTGGTGTGCACAGTGGTTAGAACATTGGCCCTCGCACCAAAGGGTCGTGGATTTGATTCCCGGTCAAGGGCACACACATGGGTTGAAGATTCAATTCCAGCCCCTGTCGAGATGCTTGTGGGAGGCAACTAATCAATGTGTTTATCACCCATCCATGTTTCTCTCTCTCACTCTTCTCCACTCCCTTCCACACTCTCTAAAAATCAATGGAAAAAATATGCTTGAGTGAGGATTAACAAATAAATAAACAAAAACAAAACAAAAAAATTCTTATATGAGTTATTATGAGGATATCTACCATTCATATAATTAATTTAAAATGTTGATATAGTTATAGATTCAGACACAGTTGTAAGTAAAAATACAGAAAAATTATCTTCTACACTTTACCCAGTTTTCCCCAATAGTAACATTTTACAAACTATAGTGTAATACTGCAATCAGGATCTTAACATTGATACAGTCTACCTGTCTTATTCAGATTTCCACAGTTTTACTTGTGGTCATTTGTGTGTCATTTTATGTTTTAAAGATTTCAATATTCCAATATAAGAACTATTTTTTTAAAATAATGTGTTGATTTTTTTTTTGAAGGGATAATAATAGAGAGATAGAAACATCCATGAGAGAAAAACATCAATCACCTGCCACCTGCACACCCCATCCTAGGGATCAAGTTCACAACCCATCCATGTGCCCTGACTGGGAATCAAACCAGTGATCTCTTCGTTCATGGGTTGACACTCAACCACTGAGCCACACAGGCTGGACAAATATGGTAACTATTTTTATTAAACTTTGTCACAGTATGTGATGTGTAGGCACCATTTTGGTGCCTGAATCTGAAGCTAACTAAGCCTAGTTGTATAAATGAGCTAGTTCATATGTTTGATCATATTTAATTTCAAAAACCAATTTGCCACATGACAGTAATGATAACATAGTCCAAGACCAAAACAGATGTTAAACAAGAAGGCATAAGAGCTTACAAGGAATGCTGCTTACTTTCCCCCAAGAAATTGGGTGCTTTGAGGACCAATAAAAATATGGTGAGCTATATCTTTAAGTTCACTCTTGTGTACAGCAATGGGTTGAATTTTGTCATTATTTTTATTGAGAGCCCTCTGGGTATATAGCTCTATACAAGTGAAAGGAATATGATTTTATGGAGAGAGATACATCTAGAAGGCTCAAAGTCCTAAATTATTGGCTGAATCTTAGTGCAGACTGCCTAAATATCCCAAATGGCAATTTTTTTATTTTCTTTTTCAGTTTCTTCCCTTGTAATTAAAAATTGTGGGGTGTTACAAGGCAGAAAGTTACTGATACAGTAAAAAGAAAAGATTTACTATCTGATTTTCTTCTTTGCTTTCAAAAGAGCATTCTGTCCTCAGTCATAATCCTACCTAATAAAAGAGTAACATGCAAATTGACCCTAACTCTGCCACACCCACAAGGCATGCCCAGCAGCCAATTGGGAGCAAATATGCAAATAAACCCAACCAAGATGGCTACAGCCACAGAGAGCAGGAGGGAGGCTTGGGTTTCCTGGTAACAAAGGAAGCCAAGCTTTCCGCATGCCTAAGCCTCCACTCAAGGCTACAAAGTTTTAATTATAGAAGGTAAACAAATCCAAACAAAAATGGCGGCAGCCACTGAGCTTGAAAGAGCAGGAGGCTTGGGTTTCCCCGGGCAATGGAGGAAGCAAAGCTTCTGCAGCCCTGGCTGGCCTAGGCCTCTGCTCCAGGCTACAAAGTTTCAATTATAGAAGAACACAAACCCTAAAATAAATGGCTGCCGGCCACAGAGCGAGCAGGAGGCTTGGCTCCACTCCAGGCTACAAAGTTTCAATTGTAAAAGGTAAATAAATTCCAGATACCAGGGCCTCTGCTTGGGTCTCCAAGGGGCATGGCTGGCATGAAAACCACCACAGGCCCTTCACCCAGGCCACCCCACATCCCAAGAGAACCCCCACCCTGATCCGGGATACCCTTCAGGGCAAACCAGCTGGCCCTCACCAGTGCACCAGGCCTCTATCCTATCTAATAAAATGCAGATTGACCATCACTCCAACACACAATATGGCTGCTCCCATGTGGTCAAAGATCTTGCCCCCATGTGGACACAAGATGGCCACCACAAGATGGCCAGCAGGGGAAGGCAGTTTTGGGCGATCAGGCCAGCAGGGGATGGCATTTGGGAGGGACCAGGCCTGCAAGGGAGGGCAGTTGGGGGCAATCAAGCCTGCAGGGGAGGGCAGTTAGGTGTGACCAGGCCAGCAGAGGAGGGAAGTTGGGGGTGACCAGGCCTGCAGGGAAGGGAAGTTGGGTGGGACCCAGGCCTGCAGGGGAGAGCAGTTGGGGGGGACCAGGCCTAAAGGGGAGGGCAGTTAGGGGCAAACATGCTGGCAGGGGAGCAGTTAGGCATCAATCAGGCTGGCAGGGGAGTGGTTAGGGGGTGATCAGGCTGACAGGCAGAAGCAGTTAGGGCCAATCAGGAAGGCATGCAGGTGAGCAGTTGGGAGCCAGCAGTCCTGGATTGTGAGAGGGATGTCCGACTGCCTGTTTAGGCCCGATCCCACCAGGATCGGACATCCCTCGAGAGGTCCCAGATTGGAGAGGGTGCAGGCTGGCCTGAGGGATACCCTCCACTGTTCTCCCCCCCCCCCCCCATGCACAAATTTCGTGCACCGGGCCTCTAGTAATAATATAAGCTAATATCTAAGTATTTCTATATGTCATGATCTGTGCTTAGCTCAGCATTTGCACTACCTAGTTTAATGACTCCCACACCCCAAATGTGATCTAAAACCTAGAGACTATTATTTTCCCCATTTTACAGATGACAAAACCAAGGTTTAGATTATTTAATTTACTCAAGGCCATGCAACTGGTAGTTGGCAAAGCTGGATCTTGAATTACAGTTTCTACCACAACATCCATGTTTTTCTTTTACCCACTACATTATATTGTTTTCATTTCTACAGTCCATTTGTTCATTTTACTTGGGGTCAAGAGGAAAAATGACTTCTAGGATCCATAGTCCTTTTCTGTGGACAGTCATTGACATTTCCTTGTATTGCAGAAGTGCTACACAGGGATCTGAGTGAGAAATCTATGGGGAGAAATCTACCCAGAACAGGAAGATAACACTATCTATACTAATAAAAGGGAAATATGCTAATTAGACCAGATAGACTGGACGTCATTCCTGACATCCTTCCTGACAAAGCCAGGGGTGTGGCTGGCCTGCAAACCCTTAGCAGCCCCAAGCCTAGGCCAGCCCTGCTCCCCAGCGAGGACCCCCCACCCTGATCCAGGGCCCCCTTCAGAGCAGGCCAGCTGGCCCACACCTGTGCACCAAGCCTCTATCCTATATAATAAAAAGGTAATATGCAAATTGACCCTAATGGCATAATGACCAGAAAGACCACTGGACCAGTCACTATGAGGCGCACTGACCACCTCTTGGTCCCTTTCCAAGGCCAGCAGGCCTGATGGTCACCCATGGTGGGGGCGGGGCCAGTGAGCGGGCAGGAACAGCAACCTCTCGGTCCATTCCCCTGTCCCTCAGGCATTGATCACTCGATGGTGAACGGGGAACAGGGGGTGGTGGCGGTGGGAGGAAGAGCCAGCTGAAGACCGCTGGAGAAGATGGCTCTGATCGCAGGCCAGGCCTAAGGACCATACCAGCACACAAATTTCGTGCACCAGGCCTCTAGTATAATAATAATTATTATTCTTTTTAAAATGAAAATTAAGTTTATCTAAGAGTAACTGATAGCCCACTATTTTGTAGCAAGTAACAGTTACAGTGCCAGGGGGGATGGGGGAATAACGTGTGTGGTGAGTCATTTACACACCACTTGATAACTAGCAGCAAGAGTAAAACGGAGTCTTTTACCAGGAAAAGACCAGAAAAGACCAGAACAGTAGCACATGCATATCCTCTGCTTTAATCCAGAAGCACTGAATTTATGAGTCCTTGGAGGCCTTTTAAGAGCTGGAAGAAGAATCCAGGGCTGGTAGTCAGAAGACACTGTGCAGAGAACAAAGCCCTGATGGCATCAAATCAAGGGGTCCCACCCCCCTAAGAGGTTGTCATAAATCTCAGGAGAGACACCCACAGCACCAAATGGTTCTCTCTGGGCACATACATAAAATATTTTCATTCCCAGAGCATCAAAATTACTGCCTAAAGAGGCTTTATAATAAAAGAAGGTAAGTACACTTTGTCAGACTCACAGGCTGGCTGCCTGCAGCCTGCAATACTGAGAGTAAGGAGTCCACCCAGCAAGGGATGTTTGATGAGTAACTCAGCAGCAAACTGACCCTCATGGCCAGAGCCTGCTGGTGTGCACGCCCCATCGTACAGAGAGACAGATGGAGGTGATGAGCTGGGGACGGCTTCCAGTGCAGATGGGGTGCAGAAAAGGTGGCTTGTTAATAACACTGCTGCTCCAAGCAACTTCTTGTCAGCAGTCAAAGTTTCAGGATCATGGACTTGTGGCTTCTTGAAAATTGCTGGAGGACTGACATAATTCCTAGTGTAATTCCTGGTGTAGTTCCAATAAAAAAAAAAAAAAAAGAAAAGTCTTATAACACTCTAAAGGGCTGTGGTAAGGCCATTGGTATGAAGTGACTGACATTTGATGAAATTTTACATCTTCTAGTCTTCAGTATTTATACTGTTCAAGAATGAGATTTTTAGAGTTGGTGTGCATGTTAACTGTGACTTTATTTCTTTACTTTTTGGTAAAAGCAAACAATCAACCCCAAAGCACTTTCTTCTAGAGACTTTTCTCTAAAAAGATTTCAATGCATGCTATAAAGCCATTTTTGGTGTGAGAACAAGCAAGCATATGGATTATTGTAGGAGGAGTTCATTTTTAGACAAGGTATCAGGCCAAAGTACTGAATTTTCTGCACAGGGTCAGGTGATCTTTACTAAAAATATGATTAATGCAAAACCAACTAGGAAGCTTAATTTAAACATTGTTGGGATTTGACAACGTAATTACACACTAGCTTTTACCCCCTCACACTGTCACAGATGATACTCTCATAAAATGATGATATTCCTTTCTTTTCAAAAAATAAAATACAATAAACATTCTAAATGTCTTCCTGGGATAAGCCATAATGAAAAATGTCTTACTAAGACATGTCTTACAGAGCAATTTCAAACTGACAATGAGTATGACAATAATTTTATTGATTCTACAAAATGGACAAAGCTTAGTTTCCAGAAAGATTCATAATGGAACTTCCTTTTGTCAAAAATTAGATATTGGCTTTCATATATTAATAAATGGTAAATGTATTCCATAGTTTCCCTTTTTGCTCCCAGTTCCCTCTTTTAATGATTTTGAACTCTAATAGATAGTGCTAACAGAGTATGAGAGGCCCACTTGTGCTCCCCAAAATAGGAAAACCTTAGCTTCTCAATGCTTGAGACTGTAGTTAAAATGATGACAAACCTTTATGGTTTGGGTGGAGGATTCACAGAGTTCAGCCACATATAAATGTATAGGTGGCACTGAATCCCATGCTAGTATCATTATTCCCATTTTACAGTTTAAAATATCAAGGTTTTGTGAGGCTTAGTGTTTGCTCACACCTACTCAACTTGTAGACTGTAAAAGGAAATGTCTACAGCTGGAGGCACCAACAGAAAGAAACAAGATTATACTAGATACCCAAAGTCTGGTTACATGGTCTAACGAATACAAGAGTAGTAACGATGGGACAGCATATTTGAATGTTGGTTCTTTTCTGCATTAGGTATAGGATATAAGAAAGAACTATTACTTCCATCCCTGGCTCTTCTTAAAAAGTCATGCTGGTACACAATGAACTAGTTAGGATAATAGAGGAGAAGGGACCTGCAAACTATAGTCATGCTCTATGCTACATATTTGTCAGGAGTGACTGCAGCCACAGTTTGTGGGGGCTAGGTGGGGTGTTTCAGAAGCACAGGGCTAGCAATCAAAAGTCTTTAAAAAAAACAACAAAAAAACCTTAAGTAAACTTATCCCACTAGGGCATTTTATCAAGCTGTAAGACAAATAGACTCCTTTTTAAAAGAAAAAATGTCAACATATTTTTCTCTTTCACTTAATCTTTGATTGCCTTTCAGGTGGCGGCAGAAGGGTTGAAGTTGGAAGTGAGAGCCAAGTGTTGAAGGGAAGCAGCAGAGTCTGTCTCTCAAATATTCCTGTTAATCTGCTTCCTGCTGCCAGACCTACCACTCAGCAGACTCCTAGGGGCTAAGCAAGTATTAAGGAGCAGGAAAGGGAGAAAGAAGCAGCGGAGAAGGAAGAAACTGATGTTGTGGTTGGGGGAAAAGAAAGCAGCAAAACCTTGTTTTCCATGAACACCCCCAAATCCCTTATTTGGTCATGTTTCAATTCAGTGTTGATCTCTTTTTATGTATGTATGTATGTATGTATGTATCTATCTATCATCTATCTATCTATCTTCCAATTGGCTATATATTTATAAACTATAAGTGACTTCTCACTGAGAATATTTGGTTAATCATATTTATTCATATTTCTACATTTTAATTCAAATGAGTTAGGTCTACATATATAAATAGCCACCCACATTGATGCACACTCTAGGTGATAAATGAATCAGATAAATCTATTTATAAATTGCCACTTCACACAGTAGACCCAAATGATCTATTTTGCTTCTGGACCTTTAGTTTAGCTGACAGATAACTAAAATGATGTGTTACCATAAGGTAGTCCTGTAGGTCTTTGTCATAAGGACGCTGAAGAATAGGAGATGAACAAATAGGAGAGCTAGAATCATACTCGCGTTTGGGTGCACTATGCTCATTCCCAGTTAATCTGCAAGACTCTTTTCTGGGGTAAATCAGCAGACAGGAGCCTTCACTATGGAAGAACAGCCCAGCAGGTAATACACACAGTCAGTAAGCTGCCAGCTTGTTGACAGCCCGTGTGGTGGATTTCATACTCTACGGGGATGTCAGCTTCTAGGGAGTTCAAACAGAAGCCCTAGTAAAGGCAAACTCCAAGATAGTAATTATGCCTGTCAGGAATGTTATGCCAGACAGATTTAGCAGTGGCCTGACATGTCCAGACTTTAAAGGGGATTTTGAAAGGACAGGAAAATCACCCAGGATTCCTTTTCCAACCATTCCCACCCATCAGAAACCACAGCCTTAAAATCAAGAAGGTCTTACCAGAACAAAGGGTCACAGGAAGAAAAATGTCCCTGTGGTAGAGGGCAGACTTTAAACCTAGAGCTTTACTCACTTCGAGTTAGCTCCTGTCTTCATTTTGAAGCAGAATGCTTCTCCTCCTTTGAATGCTTCTTATGGCAGGCAAATCCACTCTCACCAAAGCTCATGACACACTGCACTGCGGGTTTTATAAAATGCATAAATTTCTAAAAACATTCTTTCTAAAAATATTTTTAAAAGCCAGAAACAGGCACGTCTTCTGAATGAGAAGAAAAGAGAGATTGGCCCTATATGAAAATTTATGTTCATGCCACAAATACACAAAGCATTCTTACTTTCTCAAAGTGCCTTGATCTTATTAGAGAGACACACAGACAGACAGAACAGAGTATATAAAATATCCTATATAACAAAGAGGTAATATGCAAATTGACCATCACACCATCACAAAATGGCTGCCTATGACCAGGCCTGCAGGGGGGTTAATGAGGGACAACCAAATGACTGAACAAGCAGGCTGCATGGGGTGACCAGGCCGGCAGGGGATTTAGTGAGGGATGACTAAACAACTGAACAAGCAAGCTGAGTGGGGTGACCAGGCCTGCAGAAGGGCGGCAGTTGGGGGCAACCAAGCCAGCAGGGGGGGCAGTAAGAGACGACCAGGCTGGCAGGGGGGGGCAGTTGGGGTAATTAGGCTGGCAGGGGAGGCAGTGAGGGGCGACCAGGCTGGTGGAGGGGGGGCAGTTGGGGGCAACCAGGTTGGTGGGGGGGGGCAGTTAGGGGCGACCAGGCCAGCAGAGGGGAACAGTTGGGGGTGACCAAGCCGGCAGGGGGGGGGGGCTGTAAAGGGTGAGCAGGTCGGTGGGGGGGGGGGTGACCAAGCCGGCAGGGGGGGGGGCTGTAAAGGGTGAGCAGGTCGGTGGGGGGGGGGGGGCAGTTAGGAGCAACCAGGCTGGCAGAGAGGGGGCAGTTGGGGGCGACCAGGCCAGCAGGAGGGGCAGTTAGGGGCAATCAGGCAGGCATGCAGAGGCAGTGAGGGGTGTTCAGTTAGAAGTGACCAGGCAGGCAGGCAGGCAGGTGAGCAATTAGGAGCCAGCAGTCCAGGATTGTGAGAGGGATATCCAGATCCCAGGGATCCGGCCTAAACCGGCAGTCAGAAATCCCCCAAGGGATCCTGGATTGAAGAGGGTGCAGGCTGGGCTGAGGGGATGCCCCCTCACGCACAAATTTTGTGCACCAGGCATCTAGTTTAATTATAAAAAGCAGTTACTAATCAAAATGTGATGAAGAGCCTCACTTACTGACTTGAAATTTTACTTCACAATGATTAGCAAATAAGAATATCTCTGTAAATAGCATTGAATTTGATATTTTTTCCTCATAAAAATAAATTATCATCTGGATGGTGACTTAGCAGTGATTGTCCTAGACTCTTTATGTAGCGTATCTGCCTTTATCAAATCAACTTAGTTCAGTGAACATCACTTGCATATGATCTACTTGAACATGGAGATCATTTTTTAATATAGAACCCGCAACATATTGCTTGTAGTTGGTATAAGACATTGTCAATAAATTCTATAAAAGAATTTTTTTCTATGTAGATTTCAGTAGATAGAAATATGAGTATGTATAAAATAGCTAGATATTGATATAGGTATTGAAATAACTAGACACAGTGATAAATATTCCTCACGTTTAAATTTAATGTGCCATTAGTCTATAAAGAGCCTATATTTAAATCTGGAGGCAGCAAATGAGATTGTTCTTTTTTTTAAATATATTTTTATTGATTTCAGAGAGGAAGGGAGAGGGTGAAAGAGATAGGAACATCAATGATGAGAGAGAATCATTGACCAGCTGCCTCCTGGACGCCCCCTACTGGGGATCGAATCTGAAACCCGAGTCCAGCCCTTGACTGGAATCTAACCTGGGACCTTTTGGTCTGCAGGCCGATGCTCTATCCACCGAGCCAAACCAGCTAGGGCCAAATGAGACTGTTCTTAACTTCAGCCTTGATCATCAACACCATTCCATCCTCACCTTTGAACTACTCACCCCGGCCTTCCTTATAAGACATCAGCAATATCGTATATTTCCATTCTGATCAGGTCTTGTTTAGAATTAGAACCCCTGGAGGATAATAACCTTTTCCCCTAGAGAGCAGAAAGGAGATATGGCAAAACTATCATGTCACTCCAGACATTCCATCAAGTGGTGCAACTTTAGGGCAGAGGTTTCTCTAATCTCAATCCTGTCTGAACAACCAAACACATAAAATGTTCTGAGCACTATCTTTGCATTTACTTAGTATCAATATTTTATCTATGTATTTATTTTTTAATCCATGTATTTATTTTTAATGATTGCTCGATTGTGTTTTTTTTTAATATATTTTTACTGATTTCAGAGAGGAAGGAAGAGGGAGAGGTAGAAACATCAATGATGAGAGAGAATCATTGATAGGCTGCCTCCTGCAGGCCCCCCACTGGGGATCGTGCCCACAACCTGGGAATGTGCCCTGATGGGGAATTGAACTGTGACTTCCTGGTTCACTCAACCACTGAACCACGCTGGTTAGGCTGCAAACTTCTATAATTCTTGTTCAGCCTTGATTCTTCTCCTGGTATCAGACTTCCATATACAAATGCCTACTTCACATATCTACAGAAATGAATAACAGGCACCTTCCATGTAGCTTATTAGCAACCAAACATATTATCAACCCCCTCCCAACCTGCACACCCTGAAGTCCCTTTGTTATTGGCATTCATCACCCTCTTCCATTTTGAAATGATGAAGTCATTTTCATTTCCTCCCTTTCTTTCACTTCTGATGTCCAATTGATTGCCCAAATTGGCTACTTCTTCCTTGGGGGTGTTTCTCAAATTTATCTTTCCATTTTTATTTCCACTGTTAGTTTCCCATTTAGGCCTTCATCATTTAATGGCCTTTCTACTTTCAATATTTCACTTAGCCACTGCATCCTCTTCATTGGCTAGATCGAGAGACAGTAGCATAGTGGTAAGGAGCATGTACTTCAAAGCTATCATGGCTAGACAAAAACCTAGCTCTGTTCCTTCCTTGCTATATGACCAATATCAAATTGCTTAACCCCCACCATGCCTTACTGAAAAGAAGGATAGTAATGAAATTACATATGGAACTATGTTGAGGATTAAATGAGTTAACATAAATTGTACATGTGTAACAGTGCATGGCACATGATAAGCACTCAATAAATGTTAGCTATTATTATATTATTAACATTAACCTTCTGAAGTTCCAGACTAAAGTATGACTGCCTGTCAATGCCTCGGAAAAATACTCAGACTGTCATTTAAGAACTCAACAATCTGTACTCAACCTGTATTTCACTACCCAGTTCAATCTTCCTCAACTCCCAACATACTAGATTAACTCAGTATTCTTAATTATAACATGCTGTCTTTTGAACTTTGATTATGCTGTCTTTTGAACTTGAAATGCCTACTGTGTTTGTACATTCTCGACTTGTACATTCAAAGCGATATTATTTTCATGAGGCCATATTTGAGCCTCTTAGTGAAATCAGTCATGCTTTCCTGGTCTCCCCAGCACTGTGCCTCTGTTTAGTGCTTACTTTCTTCTGCCTTACGTTATATTAATTGCATTTGTTCCTGCTTCCTTGCTCCACTCCCTCACATACCACCTCCAATGATGCAACTGGCTTGAAAGATCCATGATGGTAGCAACCAAGTCTTAAATACCACGCCTCTGTATATCACACAAGAGCTTGCAGTGGGGTCTGGCAAATTGATCAGACACTTAACAGTTATTTGTTCATTTTAATTGGAAAATAATTGAGTCGCTTAAGGCTATGAGAAAATAAGATGATTTTCCTTTTCAGAGACACTCTCTAGCTGGCATAAGGATAGAACAGAATTTATTGTTGATATTATTGCCAACTACTTAATCATACCTTGCATTAGTGGGGAAAAAAATTTAGGTTTTCTGTTAATATAAACAACTATTTTCTACTTAAAAGAATAATCTTACTTTATGAATTTATTTATGTTATCAGTAAATTATTTTTCTATAATAAAAACCAGAAATGTGATAGCAATCAATATTTTCTGTTTAAAATTTCGACAAATAAAGCAAACTGAAGCCTTTATTTTCCAAAAATAAAAGAGAATATTTTGTTCACTTCTCTACATAATCTATTTACCAAATTTTAGAACTGTTAGAGGTTTGAAATTTCCTTTATATAGTCAAATTATTAACCTGAGGAAATGTAATATCTTCAGGGGATAGTAGTGAAATCCTGAACAAAAACTTAAAATTACCTAGATATATAATATCAATTAACTAGAAGTTTTTATTTCCCTTCTAAACTGTGGTCTGGCCTCTATATGGAGCAGAATTCTTTGTCTTTTTGGCAGCCTCTTTGGCCAAACTTGGATCTAAGCATCCAGTGCTTCTTTAAAACAGTTCAACAAGGCCAGGAAAAAAAATTGTGCTGACCTCAACACCTATTCCAAGACCTAGGTTGCTTGATTTTTACCCAATATCAGTCTAGTCAGGGCTCATGGCTAGGATCTCATCTCATTATTTTTTCAATTCATATTGAATTCACTGTTAAGCTATTTTCAGTCATGCATATTGACCTAGATTCTCCCACAGTGTAAGCTACTCCCCAGGAGTGTGCTAGGTACTTGAGGAAACAGCATTAACACTTTCAAGTATGGTATAAGAACTGCTTTTTCTGTTGGCTGAAAAGAGATACCTCCCAGGATATTAAATGATACCTTCATATGCTGAAGAGAGATTTATAGGACTTCTCTACGTGTCCGCTGTGCAAATCAGAGGAAACTCAGAAACTAGAAGTTGTTTTACTAAATAAAAAGGAAGTAAATATTTAGATAATAGAGTTTTAAATATTTTGATAGAAATTATAGTGTACAACGTTAGCTAGATCCCTATTAAAGAAATTAAAGTCTTATTTTGAAGATCATAAATGCTGACTTCCCCCTGAAGGCTCCTTCTCCCAATCTGTCTTCACTTACCCATCAAACTTCAGGATCCTCTGAGAGCCTTTAAGGAGGTGCTTGACTTTCTCCGAATTGAGCCTTTGGAAAGGTATGTCTGTATTTCTTTAAGCACATTATTGGCTCTTATGACTAAAGTCCAGGGATAAATATTTGAAGAATGGACCCATTGGATCAAATGATACCACCAGCTCATTCAGTCTCTCCAGTGCATCATTCTCTCTCCACTTTTCAATGCTTCTTTCTTCTGCACTTGGCTTAATTCTCTGGCAGGTTCTTTCTTCATAATGGTGGCCCTTGGACAGCCCCAGGCATTCCATCTGAGGAAAGTCCCAGTGAGGAATCTCAGGGGACTGGCTTGGCTCTTTTTACCTTCAATATCTCACCCGCACAGTTTGCCTTCTACATCGGGTAGATTGCAAGAGGGTGAGCCTAGAGTTTGGAACATGCACTGGAGCCATCATGCCTGGGTGTAAAACTGACTCTGACTCTTCCTGGCTGGGTGACCAAGGTCTATCTCTGAGTGAAGAATCACAGCCAAGCTGTTATAAGAACGTTAGCAGGCATAAACTGCAGATGCCAATTAAATTGCTATGTGAAAAATAACCAACATGCATCTCATATTTAAATACACAACGAAGGCTAACACGGTAAGCACCCGCATCATAGCTTTCTCATAGTGCCGCTGTTGTTGCTTGTTTACAAGTGTATCTCCCTCCATAAACCATGAGCCTCTCAAGGTCGGAGGCTGTTTCTAGTAAGTGGAAAGATTTAGTAAATGTTTACTGAATAAGGGTAAAGTGGCTCCAACTTTAAGCAAAATACTTGCAACAATACATTTGCAAATACAATTGCACATTTTATTTTACTCCCAAGGAAAACCATGGATATAGTTACTTAGAAGAAGACTATACAATTGAGTAGAATTTAATGACCTCCCTATTGTTAAAAAAAAAAAAAAAAAGAAGAGTTGATGACTTCTACTATCTTTGAGGTTTACTGCCCATTATAGTGCTTGAAAAAATACTTGTGAGGGGACTACGGAGATGAATTAGGACTTGAATTAAGCTAAAGGGGGTTGATGGTTCAAATTTATTACCATCAAAAAAGTAAAAAGCTGTTTACTTGCTTCTTTGAAATATGCCCATGGGTTTAACCCTGTCCCTAAGCTAAAATTTGTTCTCTCTTCGTTAGAATCTCTCCTAGGCAGGAACGGAGGTGTGCACAGAGGTCCGCAGCTAGACCAACACTCTCCGTTTTTGTGGCATCCAATTTTTATGACTCCAAAATAAATTCACTGTCTAGCATTATCAATCCATCTTACAGCTTAACTTCTTTTTAAAAATGACCAAACAGAAGCTTCAATAAATATCTGGCTGGGAATCAGGCAAGACAGGAGCAAAATGCTCTTATGGTGGTACATAAACTTCCAAGCCTTGAAGGGGTTATTTGCTAAATGTCTAAAAGAGTTAATGATCTTCCTAAAGGGAATAAAGATCAAACCCAGTGTCCTCCAAGCAGCACTAATGGCCCAGTATACTAAATCTTAAACTCTTCTCTAAGTGAGTTCAGTCTTTTTCTATTCCTCATTGAGAGCAAAATCTACCCCTTTATAAGGGACAAAGGATGAAACTACTTTCAGATTGCATTAAAACCATATGCTGCCCAGGAAATTCAGCGTTAGCAGGCAGTAAATTACACTTTTAATCTGCTTGTTGTTTCTGGGTGTTGCCACAAACATATTACAGTACGCGGCACCACTTAGTCACTGGATAACCTATCTGTGCTGTGTGGAAACATGTGTTGTGCTCATGACGAACTTCGGTGTTAACTCAATCCACACCCCCCAAGCTGGTTTGGATCATAACACATGATGTTATAAGTATGAACGATGAGCACTTTAGTGCAAATTAATTTAGATTCCACCCCACCCTCCTTTTTGCGAAACAAAATTAAAGAGATTTTTTTTTTCTTTTAGCCTAAGCCCCAATGCCCATTAAAGTTGTGTATATAAATAAGCCAGGTTATCTTTTTCCTTGTGAGAAATGCCGTTTTATCTAACAGTCGCTTTCCTAGTAGCTCAGTACTCCACCGCTCTAAATTAGGACACTTTATCTTAAGGCTTCATAATCTTATGAGACTATAATTGGAAAGTTTATAAAAAAAAAAATCCTGCTTTGTAAGCTTGGCAGCTGAGATAGAAGGAGGGAATGAGAAAGGCTAGAGCAGAATTACACCATCACGGCTAGCCTGACTCCGCTTGACAGAGCCGTTTAATATTTTGACAAGACAAAATATAAAGCAGCATTTTATTCTGTAGAGACTTCACTAGACACAAGCATGGAAGTGCTTGTGATCAATAAAGTTTGCGGTGGAGAGTGATTTATTTACAGCGGGGTATTATGTAGAGAAAGAGCTGTGATATTTCCACAGGCTTTGAAGGCATAATGGGCCCCTCTCAATCCTTACATGGAAGGGTTAGATTGTCATGGTTGCTCAGGCAGTATTCAAAACGTTATCTGATCAGCCTTAAAGACTTCAGAACGAGACAGATGATTAGTTACCCTAAACGATCCTCATCATGCAGAAATTGATGATTTAATATAGTCAATGACAGACGATTCCATTTGTACTAGATAAAGTGTCTGCGGTTTGTATCAATCATAATAGAGTTATTATTGAGCATAAAAGAAAAGCATGTTTAATATCATTAATTCCAGATATGTCGCTTTCCACATCTGGCATTCATCCATAGACCAGAACCACTCCAGGCTATCATTCCTGCCTCTGCGCTGGTGACTCCAGTGTTTTTTTGTAATTTCAAAATGTTTTTCAGCACCTCCAGCTAGGCGCAATAACAGTTTACAGATTACCTATGTCATCACATTTTGACAAACTTCTCAATCTGATGTGACCTTCATCTTTAGCCATCTGCTTGCCTTTGTTTCTGCTCTTTTTTGATAAACCTCCACAGCTTAAAGCTGTAGTACTTTGTTCCATACACTGTACTTCTAGGTCAACATTTCACCTGTGTAAATCCAGAAACACAGACTGCAGTGTAAAGATGGTGACCTGGGTTCAGGTCCCCAGGAACCTGACCCTCCCTCACCCCCTTAGTTATATTTTTCATCATTCACGTCAAATTCATTTTGATTGTTTGGAGGGGAAGGCACACAATCAGAAAAAAGGAAGCACGAGTGGGAGTTGGAGGTGGAAAGGGAGAGAAAAGAATAACCAGTAAAGCTGAGAAGTTGGAAAAAGAAAATAAAAATAAAGTCTACATTTACCTCATCTGCAAACAATATAGCAATGGAACAATAGAACAATGGGAAATATAACAAAGAGACAGACTTTCTGGGGAACAACATTATGGTTACCTAAAGTAAATTCTATTTCTTTTTTTATTTTAAATACTCTCATTTCCAAGAGACATGTTGAAACAACAACAAAAAAGTCCAGCTTCACGTATTTCTTATCCATTTTTTCTTTAGTAAACCAATAAAATAAGTTTCTCAGATATGTTACTTACACTCATAAATGTTTATGCAGTAACTAGGGTGTAAAAGACTAGGAGTTTCATTTTTTTCTTATTTTCTTTTTGTAATGAGAATTTATTTGAAGATAAATTTTTCCACACATTTATCTAACAAATATTTGTTGAGCACCTACGTCTGTGTCAGACAGTGTTTAGGCACTGGGGGTACATCAGGGATCAAAAGAGACAAAGTCCCTGCCCTCGTAAAGCTTACATTAGAACATTGATTACTGATAAAGGGGGTTGTGAGAAGTTAGAAGGTTATGGGTAGAACATTTCTGTAAAATGGACAGGATCAAAATAATAAACATCAGAGAAGATAAACAAAAATTAAGATGTCCCTCTTCCTTCAGAGGAATTAGGTGTTAGACATATATAGAGACATCTAATAAATCATGAGAGTAAACATAGCTTTTCAATTATTTTTTTTGAAAACTATTAATGACATTTCAGGTGTAATTATTAAAGTATTCAGGGGGATAATCCAGCAGATTCGCCAAATCAGATTTTAGTATACAAATCATGAGAGGCCCTCTATCTGACAACCTCTCTAAACACCAGATTTCTTGTTTTTAAAAGAGGGGAAAATATCTGTCTTGTCTGTTGCACAAGGTTACATTAGGAGTGACTTTTTAAAGAGTATTTTGCAACAAGAAAACCTTGAGATATGATCTAGTCCAGTGGTCCGCAAACCGCGGCCCGCGAGCCACATGCGGCTCTTTGGCCCCTTGAGTGTTCTAGTGCCACTACTTCAAAATAGACTCGCTCAGGCCGAAAACTGACTTCTGCGCATGGGCCATGAAGTTTCAATCGCGCTGTATGTGTGCGCCCGCACGTGGTATTTTGTGCAAGAGCCACACTCAAGGGGCCAAAGAGCCGCATGTGGCTCGTGAGCTGCGGTTTGCCGACCACTGATCTAGTCAAACTCCTCCATTCTTAATTTCTTGCCCAGTGATCTTTGTTCTCCTCTGTGAGATAAAAATATTTTGAAAACTATGACATGCATAAAGGATCCTATGTAATAAAGAGGGAATATGCTAATTGACCCTCTTGCTGTTGCAAAGATGGTGGAGCCCATAGCCAATAAGGAGGGAATATGCTAATTGACTGCCCTGTCCTCAAATATGGCAGTGCCCACAGCCACAAGATGGTGGCACCCAGTCCCCTCAGCCCCTCTGTGGCAGCTGGTGTGTGGCAAGGCCGGGCCCGTCCCTAGGCGGTCCCAGCCTTGCAGCACCTGCCTCCAGAGTCTCCCAGTCCCCTCAGCCCCCCAGCCACCCAGGGCTGGCCCAAGGCACAGGCAAGCCTCAGATGGCAGCTGCCCAGCTGCCCAGGGCCGCCTGAGGCTCAGGTAACCAGGACCAGCCGACACTTGCACTGCCTGCTGTGGCAACAGCAGAAGTGTGATAAAGTGTCACCTTCCCCTGATCACCGGGTCGCCTCCCACCCCTGAGGGCTCCTGGACTGTGAGAGGGGGCAGGCTGGGCTGAGGAACCCCCCCTCTAGTGCATAAATTTTCTTGCACCAGCCTCTAGTAGGTTAATATAAGGCTAGAGGAAATTGATCTGATCTTTCTACATGTGTCTGTACTACTAAAAAAAAAAAAAAAAATTCTGAATATCTCACAATGGATTCTACCAAATTTTTTTTAAATTATCCAACAAACACTTGATTTTTGATAACAATGATTTTACACTTTTTATAAAATTTTATACACATATAAGACTAATGAATGTACATCAACAGTCATATTAATAGATCACACCAAGTTTGACACTTTAGTTTTCAATCTAATAGTTTATTCAACTGTCAGTATCACCAAAATATTGGTTTAGACTTATAAAACAACTAGTGGCCCGGTGCACAAAATTCATGCACAGCGGGGGGGGGGGGGGGTGTCTCTCAGCCTGACCTGCACCCTCTCCAATTTGGGAACTCTTGGGGGATGTCCAACTGCCCGTTTAGGCCTGATCCCTGTGGGACTGCTGGCTCCTAACCACTCACATGCCTGCCTGCCTGAACACCCCTAACCACTCTGCCTGCCGGCCTTCTCACCCCCAACTGCACCCCCCCCCCTCCCCGCTGGTCTGCTCACACCCAATTTCTCCCCCTGCCAGCCTGCTCGCCCCAAACAGCCGCCCCCTGTAGGCCTGCTCATCCCCAACTGCCTCCGCCCCCGCCTGATCTCCCCCAACTGCTCTCCCCTCCTGGCCTGATTGCCCCTAATCACCTCTGCCTCGGCCCTGCCACCATGGCTTTGTATGGAAGGATGTCTGGAAGGTCTCCCGGAGGTCTCCCGGTCTAATTAGCATATTACCCTTTTATTAGTATAGATACGTCATGGTTGTTTTATTTATTCCTATGACTAAAATTGAGTTTTTAATATTTTTTTGATGATCTAATACTCTCAAAGCAACAGTAGACACCAGTAAACAAATACACTATTATTTGAGAAGGCTTTCTGTTCATTGATGGGTTTATCTTTGACACTAAAATGTAGAGAGAGAAAGTGTCAGTCAACTTTTGACATGCAAATGTTTGTGCCAGACTTACACAGAGCAGGTTCAGAAAACATGTGACCATAAAGTCACCTAATGCTAAAAGTCTAAAGCCTTCTGAATCAGCCTAAGAAAAGCACTCTGGTTCTGTTTCAAGCTCATTTTTAAGTACTTTTTTAAAATATATATGTTTTATTGATTTTTTTTAGAGAGAGAGGAAGAAAGACAGAGAAACATTGATGTGGGAGAGAAACATGGATTGGTTGCCACCTGTATGCACCCCAGGGACCAAACCCACAGCTTGAGCATGTGCCCTGACCAGGAAAGGAACCAGAGATCTTTCTGTGCTTAGGTCTACACTCAACCAACTGAGCCAGACTGGCCAGGGCTCCAGCTTCTTATTGATTTTACTTTGATTATTAATCAATTCATGTGTCCCTATCATATTTTAAATGGAAACACCTACCTGCCTGCCCCCAAATCATCATGCTGAACTTACTATTTAAATTAGATTTTAACTACATAATTCCTCGTCAGGCACATGTGTGGGGTGTGCAGGAGACAGCCAATAATTCTCTCTCTTCATTGATGTTTCTATCTCTCTCTCTCCCTCTCCCTTCCTCTCTGAAATCAATAAAAATATATTTTAAAATATAATATAGAAGCCATAGTCCTCTATTTTAGTTTCCAAATCTAAACAGTTAACTATGTCCATTATGAACTTGGTCAGGTGGCATAGAAATTTCACTTAGAAATAAAATTATGCAGGAAGTCATTCTGATGTAAAGAAATAAACATGTAAAATGTTTTAAAAGCAAATTTCCACTTCTGAACAACAAATCATTATAAACTAGAGGCCTGGTGCATGAAACTAGTGCACGGGGGGGGGGGGTGTCCCCTCAGCCCAGCCTGCCCCCTCTCCAATCCAGGACCCCTTGGGTGATGTCTGACTGTCAGTTTAAGCCCAATCCCTGGGATCGGGCCTAAACTGGCAGTCATACATTGCTCTCCCATTCTGGGACTGCTGGCTCTTAACTGCTCACCTGTCTGCCTGCCTAATCGCCTCTAACTGCACCCCCTGCCAGCCTGATCACCCCTAACCATCTCTGCCTGCCAACCTAGTTGCCCCCAACTGTCCCCCCCACACCAGCATGGTCACCCCCAACTGCCCTCCCTGCAGCCTGGTCGCCCCCAACTGTTCTGGCCTGGGTACTGCCAACTGCCCCCTGCCGGACTGGTTGCCCCCAACTGCTCCCCCTGCTGGCCTGATCTCCCCCCTGCTGGCCTAGTCACCCCCCAACTGCCCCCTGCTGGCCTGGTTGCCCCATGCAGGCTGCTGTTCGGTTGTTACTCTTAGGGAGTCCCAACCAATTTGCATATTACCCTTTTATTAGTATAGATAGCAAAGCATGTTTTAAATCAAAAAAAAAATTTTAAATGCTGGTTTGGATAACTTTTCTCATTTCTCTTTTAAAGATAGGAATGCTATTCTAAAATGTTTTAAGTTTCTTACAAGCAAACAGAAAACTTGAATCTCTAAGCTCTAGAAGTTTCTCTTGCTACACACAATACTTTAAATTAGAGTTAATTCTAAAATTTGTTATTTTATAAGTAAATGTGTGTGTTTTTATGTGGATGTTAAGTATGACTTCTTAAAATGTTTTGCACTTTGATTTCCCTCTCATTTCTGTATATTTGTTTATGATACATTTTCCTCCTGGAATTCCCTTTCTTTTCCTCATCTCTTTCAAAATACTGTATTTCGGGTGAGAGAGACCAAGATGGCGGCATAGGGCGGACGCCTGATTGTTGCCTACCACAACAATTTTGAATCTACAAATGGAAAACAGAGCAAACACCATCCAGAACCACCGGAGGGCTGGCTGAGCAGATGCTCTACAACTAGAATAAAAGAGAGGGGGATGCGGGATGATGCTGATGCCGGTGAGCCAAAGATCACACTTTAAGAACTACGGCTCTGGCGACACAATGGCGGCCTAGAACGTGCTCGGCGCGGTTCCCCCAGCGGTCTCCGGCTGAGGGAACGGCTCCGCTCGCTGCCGAGCACGGACAGACGAGCCCCTGGGGGACATGGGGTGGGAGACTCCGCGCTTGCTGACCTCTGAGTCCTTCGAGAATCTCTGCACCCCGGAAGCGGCCAGGTGTGCACACCCGGTGACCGGCTGCCGCTGCAGACCCGAGCGCCATCGCAGAAACCTCGGACTAGCTTGCCGCCATGCACCGGGCGCACCGGAGCTTCGCCGAGCCCACTGCCCAGCAAGTTCCACGGCAGCCGCCCCGGAGATTTGAGAAAATGGCCAGAGGAATTGCTGAGAAGGAATTGACTGATGGGAGTTGGGATCAGGAAGACGAGGCCCCGCTGGGTCCCGGATCCAGGAGCACTCGCCCGGCGACCGGCCGCCGCTGCAGACCCGAGCACCGACGCAGCGACCTCGGACCAGGCCACCGCCACGCACCGGGCACACCGGAGCCTCGCCAAGCCCGCTGCCCAGCGAGTTCCACAGCAGCCGCCCAGAGCTTTGAGAAAATGGCTGAAGGAATTGCTGAGAGGGAATTGACCAACAGGAATTGGGATCAAGAAGACGAAGCCCCGCTGGGTCCCAGGTCCGGGTGAGGCCGCGTGCCCCTGGGTCCGGGTTAGGCCACGCACCCCTGGGTGCAGGTGAGGCTGGGACCTGGGTCAGGGTGAGGCTGGGTCCCGGGTCCTGGTGAGGCTGTGCGCCCCTGGGTCCAGGTGAGGCCACGCACCCCTGGGTCCAGGTGAGGCTGGGTCCCGGGTCCAGGTGAGGCCGCACGCCCTCAGGACCAGGTGAGGCCACGCGCCCCAGGTCCGGGTGAGGTTGCGCGCCCCTGGGTCCAGGTGAGGCCACACGCCCCTGGGTCCGGGTGAAGCCTGAACCCGGGTCCGGGTGAGGCCACGCGCCCCTGGGTCCGGGTGAGGCTGGGTCCCAGGCCCGGGTGAGGCCGTGTGCCCCTGGGTCTGGGAGAGGCCACGCGCCCCTGGATCCGGGTGAGGCCACGTGCCCCCGGGTCCGGGTGAGGCCGCATGCCCCGGGTTCTGGGTGAGGTCGCGCGCCCCTGGATCCAGGTGAGGCCACGCCCCTTGGTCCAGGCGAGACCAAACCAGAGGGAATCGGACCTGCATTACCTCCATTTGTCCACCACCAGAGCTGAAAAGTCAGTGCCGACATGTACACATAAGGAACTGGTGGACATTGAAATTGAGTCTCAAAAAAACTGTTGGTCCAGAAAGAAACTCACTACAGACTGATTCATTTGCCTGTCAGCATAACTATTATTGCTCGTCTCACATTCGGTTCTTATAAGTATATTTCTAGTAACACATGATCTCACTCATCTAGGGGAAATGATGAACAACATAGACTGATGAACAAGAACAGACCCAGAAACAAGGAGGCATCGATTGGACTGTCGGGCCTCAGAGGGAGGGTAGGGGAGGGTGGGGGTAGGGGGGAGAGATCAACCAAAGGACTTGAGTGCATGCATACGAGCCTAACCAATGGTTAAGGACAACAGGGGGGTGGGGGCATCCGTGGGGAGGGGTGTGGGATGGGAATGGGGGGGATGAGGACAAATATGTGACACCTTAATCAATAAAGAAATTTAAAAACAAATACATTTGCTTTAAAAAAAAATACTGTATTTCGTACAAGTGCCAACTTAAGTCTAGATTTGACCTCATATCTTTCCTTAGATGTTTCCGGCTTATTGACTTTCATTTTTTATGAATTTCTAAAGCAACTATAGTGGGTACTATATCATTCAGGAATATGCATTTATTCACTGAGCATATACTTAGTGCCTGGACTTTTTTGACACTGTATTAGGCATCAAGTCTACTAAGAAGATAATCAGTGAGATAGTATTCCACCTTATCTATTCCATCTACTTAACCCAGAAGTCTTTTTATATGTTATCTCATTTAATGTATATGTCATCTCAGAAAAGTAAAATCATGATCCCTCATATAACAGATATGAAAATTGAGTTATTAGGAGATAAGGTTACTGGCTCAAAGGTTTCAGAGACCAAAAGAGACCAAATTACTTGATAATCATTCTAAATTTATAGGCCTCATCTCCACAACTACATTAATGTCTAGCTTTCTGAGAACCTGGGCACCATTTCTTAAACTCTTTACCTTATTTTATGCTGGACAAAAACAAATATATAAATACTATAGGCCTGGTGCATGGATTTGTGCACCAGTGGGGTCCTTCAGCCTGGCCTGAGCCCTCCCACAATCTGGGACCCCATCTCTGCAGGCCAGGCTGAGGGACCCCACTGGTGCACAAATACATGCACCAGGCCTATAACATGCTTATAAGATCTTTGGTTAATCTCTTCTTGCCCTCCCCTCTCCTTCCTTCCCTCTCCAATTAATCAGTCAGTTCCATGTTTCCATGCCTGTTCATTGAGTATCTGCCCTCTGGTGGTCAGTGTACATCATAGCTACCAGTTGAATGGTCAAGTTGCTTAGGCTTTTATTTATAACTAGAGGCCT